>NW_027142236.1:4952500-5252500 GCF_036365525.1 Heterodontus francisci
AGACTTATATATATGCACACACACACACACACACACACCACAGCCCAGACACTGAGACTTATATATATGCACACACATACACACACACACACACACACTACAGCCCAGACATTGAGAGTTATATATATGCACACACACACACACACACACACACACACACACCACAGCCCAGACACTGAGACTTATATATATGCACACACACACACACACACACACACACCACAGCCCAGACACTGAGACTTATATATATGCACACCCACACACTCACACACCACTGCCCAGACATTGAGACTTATATATATGCACACACACACACAAACACACCACAGCCCAGACACTGAGACTTGTATATATGCACACACACACACACACGCACATCACAACCCAGACACTGAGACTTATATATATGCACAAACACAGACACACACACACACACACACACACACACACACACACACACACACACACACACACACACACACACACACACACACACACACACACACCACAGCCCAGACATTGAGACTTATATATATATGCACACACACACACACACACACACACCACAGCCCAGCCACTGAGACTTATATATATGCACACACACACACGCACACACACCACAGACCAGACACTGAGACATATATATATGCACACACCCACACACACACACACACACACCACAGCCCAGACACTGAGACTTATAAATATGCACACACACACACATACACACCACAGCCCAGACACTGAGACTTATATATATATGCACACACACACACACACCACAGCCCAGACATTGAGACTTATATATATGCACACACACACAAACCATAGCCCAGACATTGAGACTTATATATATGCACACACACACACACACACACACACCACAGCCCAGACACTGAGACTTATATATATGCACACACAAACACACACACACACACATACACACACACACCACAGACCAGACATTGAGACTTATATATATACACACACACCACAGCCCAGACACTGAGACTTATATATATGCACACACACACACACACACACCACAGCCCAGACATTGCGACTTATATATATGCACACAGACATACACACACACCACAGCCCAGACATTGAGACTTATATATATGCACACACACAGACACACACACCACAGCCCAGACACTGAGACTTATATAAAAGCAAAATACTGCGGATGCTGGAAATCTGAAACAAAAACAAGAAATGCTGGATTCACTCAGCAGGTCTGGCAGCATCTGTGGAAAGAGAAGCAGAGTTAACGTTTCGGATCAGTGACCCTTCTTCGGAACTGACAAATATTAGAAAAGTCACAGATTATAAACAAGTGAGGTGGGGGTTGGGCAAGAGATAACAAAGGAGAAGGTGCAGATTGGACCAGGCCACATAGCTGACCAAAAGGTCACGGAGCAAAGGCAAACAATATGTTAATGGTGTGTTGAAAGACAAAGCATTAGTACAGATTAGGTGTGAATATACTGAATATTGAACATCAGCAAGTGCAAACCTGAAGAAAAACAACCTGAAAAAAACAGTGGGTGAGCAAACTGAACAAACTAAGATGAACTGAAATAAATACAAAAAAAGATTGTAAAAAATGTAAAAAGGAATGCCAAAAAAAAAAAAAAAAAAGGAAGAAAAAATAACTAAAAATGACTAAAAATGAAAGTAAAGTGGGGGGCTGTCATGCTCTGAAATTATTGAACTCAATGTTCAGACCGGCAGGCTGTAGTGTGCCTAATCGGTAGATGAGATGCTGTTCCTCGAGCTTGCGTTGATGTTCACTGGAACACTGCAGCAATCCCAGGACAGAGATGTGAGCATGAGAGCAGGGGGGAGTGTTGAAATGGCAAGCAACCGGAAGCTCAGGGTCCTGCTTGCGGACTGAGCGGAGATGTTCCGCAAAGCGGTCACCCAGTCTGCGCTTGGTCTCCCCAATGTAGAGGAGACCACACTGTGAGCAGCGAATACAGTATACTACATTGAAAGAAGTACAAGTAAATCGCTGCTTCACCTGAAAGGAGTGTTTGGGGCCTGGGATAGTGAGGAGAGAGGAGGTAAAGGGACAGGTATTACACCTCCTGCGATTGCAAGGGAAGGTGCCCTGGGATGGGGACGAGGTGGTGGGGGTAATGGAGGAGTGGACCAGGGTGTCGCGGAGGGAACGATCCCTTCGGAATGCTGACAGGGGAAGGGAGGGGAAGATGCGACTGGTAGTGGCATCACGCTGGAGGTGGCGAAAATGGCGGAGGATGATCCTTTGGATATGGAGGCTGGTGGGATGAAAAGTGAGGACAAGGGGAACCCTGTCACGGTTCTGGGAGGGAGGGGAAGGGGTGAGGGTAGAGGTGCGGGGAATGTGTCGGACACGGTTGAGGGCCCTGTCAACCACAGTGGGGGGAAATCCTCGGTTGAGGAAAAAGGAGGTCATATCAGAAGCACCGTCATGGAAGGTAGCATCATCAGAGCAGATGCGTCGGAGACGGAGAAACTGGGAGAATGGAATGGAGTCCTTACAGGAGGTAGGGTGTGAAGAAGTGTAGTCGAGGTAGCTGTGGGAGTCAGTGGGCTTATAATGGATATTGGTAGACAACCTATCCCCAGAGATGGAGACAGAGAAGTCGAGGAAGGGAAGGGAAGTGTCAGAGATGGACCATGTAAAGGTGAGAGAAGGGTGGAAATTGGAAGCAAAGTTGATAAAGTTTTCTAGTTCGGGGCGGGAGCAGGAAACGGCACCGATACAGTCATCAATGTACCGGAAAAAGAGTTGGGGGAGGGGGCCTGAGTAGGACTGGAACAAAGAATGCTCGACATATCCCACAAAAAGACAGGCATAACTAGGACCCATGCGGGTACCCATAGCGACACCTTTTACTTGAAGGAAATGCATGGAGTTGAAGGAGAAGTTGTTCAATGTGAGAACAAGTTTCAGCCAGGCGGAGGAGGGTGTTGGTGGATGGGGACTGGTTGGGCCTCTGTTCCAGGAAGAAGCGGAGAGCCCTCAAACCATCCTGGTGGGGGATGGAGGTGTAGAGCGATTGGACGTCCATAGTGAAGAGGAGGCGGTTGGGACCAGGAAACTGGAAATTGTCAAAATGACGTAGGGCGTCAGAAGAGTCACGGATGTAGGTGGGAAGAGACTGGACCAGCGGAGAAAAGATAGAGTCTAGATAGGAAGAAATAAGTTCAGTTGGGCAGGAGCAGGCTGACACAATGGGTCTGCCAGGACAGTCCCGTTTGTGGATTTTGGGAAGGAGGTAGAAGCGGGCTGTCCGGGGTTGCGGGACTATGAGGTTGGAAGCTGTAGAGGGAAGATCTCCAGAGGAGATGAGGTCAGTGACAGTCCTTTGGACGGTGGCTTGATGTTCGGTGGTGGGGTCATGGTCCAGAGGGAGGTAGGAAGAGGTGTCTGTGAGTTGGCGTTGAGCTTCTGCAAGGTAGAGGTCAGTACGCCATACAACAACAGCACCACCCTTGTCTGCAGGTTTGATGACCATGTCGGGGTTAGACCTGAGAGAACGGAGTGCCTCAAGTTCAGAGGGGGACAGGTTAGAGTGAGTGAGGGGGGCAGAGAAATTGAGACGACCAATGTCTCGCCGACAGTTTTCAATGAAGAGATCAAGAGCGGGTAAGAGGCCAGGGTGAGGGGTCCAGGTAGAGGGAGAATGCTGGAGGCGGGTGAATGGGTCTGCTGGTCGGGGGGAGGACTCCTGGTCGAAGAAGTGAGCCCGGAGGCGGAGGCGACGGAAGAAGAGCTCAACGTCATGCCGAGCGCGAAATTCATTGAGGTGGGGGCGTAAGGGGATAAAACTGAGACCTTTGCTGAGTACAGAACGCTCAGCATCAGAGAGGGGGAGGTCAGAGGGTATAGTGAATACACGGCAAGGGGTCAGATCAGAAGGGGTGGGGTCAGAGGGAAGTGAAGCGGAAGGAGGATCTGGAGGGGCATTAGTCCCCATCAGCTGCTGGAGCTTGCGTTCCTTAACACCTGAAAGGAAGAAAAAAAGTTTTTTGTTAATGCGTCGGATGAGACGTAAGATGAGATGAAACTGCGGAGTGGAACAAATTTGAGATAAGGTGAGACGGTGCTGCTGGAGAGAGAGGTCCAGTGTGTGCATATGGCGGCGCATAGCACTGAGTGTGGATCTCAGGATGCGGCGAGAGTAGCAGTCCGAGGAACGTTGTATTTCTCGGAGATACCTGTGATCCTGGGTGGTTTCAAAGCATGATGGGTGAAACTGCAGTTGGAATCCACGTGGAATCAGTCGGAGCCGGAGACAGTCACTGAGGAAGGAGATGTGGCTGTGAAAACGGGTTTTGGTAGATACCTTATCAAACACCAGGAGGGAAATAGAAAGCAATGAAGGTGAACAAGGTAAAAGAGACAAACGAAAATCCCGTCGGAGAGAAGAGCAGAACTTCTTCAAGGTAGGCATTCCTGGAAGAGAAGTGGCAGTGAATTAAACACTAAAATAAAAGCAAAATACTGCGGATGCTGGAAATCTGAAACAAAAACAAGAAATGCTGGATTCACTCAGCAGGTCTGGCAGCATCTGTGGAAAGAGAAGCAGAGTTAACGTTTCGGATCAGTGACCCTTCTTCGGAACTGACAAATATTAGAAAAGTCACAGATTATAAACAAGTGAGGTGGGGGTTGGGCAAGAGATAACAAAGGAGAAGGTGCAGATTGGACCAGGCCACATAGCTGACCAAAAGGTCACGGAGCAAAGGCAAACAATATGTTAATGGTGTGTTGAAAGACAAAGCATTAGTACAGATTAGGTGTGAATATACTGAATATTGAACATCAGCAAGTGCAAACCTGAAGAAAAACAACCTGAAAAAAACAGTGGGTGAGCAAACTGAACAAACTAAGATGAACTGAAATAAATACAAAAAAAGATTGTAAAAAATGTAAAAAGGAATGCCAAAAAAAAAAAAAGGAAGAAAAAATAACTAAAAATGACTAAAAATGAAAGTAAAGTGGGGGGCTGTCATGCTCTGAAATTATTGAACTCAATGTTCAGACCGGCAGGCTGTAGTGTGCCTAATCGGTAGATGAGATGCTGTTCCTCGAGCTTGCGTTGATGTTCACTGGAACACTGCAGCAATCCCAGGACAGAGATGTGAGCATGAGAGCAGGGGGGAGTGTTGAAATGGCAAGCAACCGGAAGCTCAGGGTCCTGCTTGCGGACTGAGCGGAGATGTTCCGCAAAGCGGTCACCCAGTCTGCGCTTGGTCTCCCCAATGTAGAGGAGACCACACTGTGAGCAGCGAATACAGTATACTACATTGAAAGAAGTACAAGTAAATCGCTGCTTCACCTGAAAGGAGTGTTTGGGGCCTGGGATAGTGAGGAGAGAGGAGGTAAAGGGACAGGTATTACACCTCCTGCGATTGCAAGGGAAGGTGCCCTGGGATGGGGACGAGGTGGTGGGGGTAATGGAGGAGTGGACCAGGGTGTCGCGGAGGGAACGATCCCTTCGGAATGCTGACAGGGGAAGGGAGGGGAAGATGCGACTGGTAGTGGCATCACGCTGGAGGTGGCGAAAATGGCGGAGGATGATCCTTTGGATATGGAGGCTGGTGGGATGAAAAGTGAGGACAAGGGGAACCCTGTCACGGTTCTGGGAGGGAGGGGAAGGGGTGAGGGTAGAGGTGCGGGGAATGGGTCGGACACGGTTGAGGGCCCTGTCAACCACAGTGGGGGGAAATCCTCGGTTGAGGAAAAAGGAGGTCATATCAGAAGCACCGTCATGGAAGGTAGCATCATCAGATCAGATGCGTCGGAGACGGAGAAACTGGGAGAATGGAATGGAGTCCTTACAGGAGGTAGGGTGTGAAGAAGTGTAGTCGAGGTAGCTGTGGGAGTCAGTGGGCTTATAATGGATATTGGTAGACAACCTATCCCCAGAGATGGAGACAGAGAAGTCGAGGAAGGGAAGGGAAGTGTCAGAGATGGACCATGTAAAGGTGAGAGAAGGGTGGAAATTGGAAGCAAAGTTGATAAAGTTTTCTAGTTCGGGGCGGGAGCAGGAAACGGCACCGATACAGTCATCAATGTACTGGAAAAAGAGTTGGGGGAGGGGGCCTGAGTAGGACTGGAACAAAGAATGCTCGACATATCCCACAAAAAGACAGGCATAACTAGGACCCATGCGGGTACCCATAGCGACACCTTTTACTTGAAGGAAATGCATGGAGTTGAAGGAGAAGTTGTTCAATGTGAGAAGAAGTTCAGCCAGGCGGAGGAGGGTGTTGGTGGATGGGGACTGGTTGGGCCTCTGTTCCAGGAAGAAGCGGAGAGCTCTCAAACCATCCTGGTGGGGGATGGAGGTGTAGAGCGATTGGATGTCCATAGTGAAGAGGAGGCGGTTGGGACCAGGAAACTGGAAATTGTCAAAATGACGTAGGGCATCAGAAGAGTCACGGATGTAGGTGGGAAGAGACTGGACCAGCGGAGAAAAGATAGAGTCTAGATAGGAAGAAATAAGTTCAGTTGGGCAGGAGCAGGCTGACACAATGGGTCTGCCGGGACAGTCCCGTTTGTGGATTTTGGGAAGGAGGTAGAAGCGGGCTGTCCGGGGTTGTGGGACTATGAGGTTGGAAGCTGTAGAGGGAAGGTCTCCAGAGGAGATGAGGTCAGTGACAGTCCTTTGGACGGTGGCTTGATGTTCGATGGTGGGGTCATGGTCCAGAGGGAGGTAGGAAGAGGTGTCTGTGAGTTGGCGTTGAGCTTCTGCAAGGTAGAGGTCGGTACGCCATACAACAACAGCACCACCCTTGTCTGCAGGTTTGATGACCATGTCGGGGTTAGACCTGAGAGAACGGAGTGCCTCAAGTTCAGAGGGGGACAGGTTAGAGTGAGTGAGGGGGGCAGAGAAATTGAGACGACCAATGTCTTGCCGACAGTTTTCAATGAAGAGATCAAGAGCGGGTAAGAGGCCAGGGTGAGGGGTCCAGGTAGAGGGAGAATGCTGGAGGCGGGTGAATGGGTCTGCTGGTCGGGGGGAGGACTCCTGGTCGAAGAAGTGAGCCCGGAGGCGGAGGCGATGGAAGAAGAGCTCAACGTCATGCCGAGCGCGAAATTCATTGAGGTGGGGACGTAAGGGGATAAAACTGAGACCTTTGCTGAGTACAGAACGCTCAGCATCAGAGAGGGGGAGGTCAGAGGGTATAGTGAATACACGGCAAGGGGTCAGATCAGAAGGGGTGGGGTCAGAGGGAAGTGAAGCGGAAGGAGGATCTGGAGGGGCATTAGTCCCCATCAGCTGCTGGAGCTTGCGTTCCTTAACACCTGAAAGGAAGAAAAAAAGTTTTTTGTTAATGCGTCGGATGAGACGTAAGATGAGATGAAACTGCAGAGTAGAACAGATTTGAGATAAGGTGAGACGGTGCTGCTGGAGAGAGAGGTCCAGTGTGTGCATATGGCGGCGCATAGCACTGAGTGTGGATCTCAGGATGCGGCGAGAGTAGCAGTCCGAGGAACGTTGTATTTCTCGGAGATACCTGTGATCCTGGGTGGTTTCAAAGCATGATGGGTGAAACTGCAGTTGGAATCCACGTGGAATCAGTCGGAGCCGGAGACAGTCACTGAGGAAGGAGATGTGGCTGTGAAAACGAGTTTTGGTAGATACCTTATCAAACACCAGGAGGGAAATAGAAAGCAATGAAGGTGAACAGATTATAAACAAGTGAGGTGGGGGTGGGGCAAGAGATAACAAAGGAGAAGGTGCAGATTGGACCAGGCCACATAGCTGACCAAAAGGTCACGGAGCAAAGGCAAACAATATGTTAATGGTGTGTGACTTTTCTAATATTTGTCAGTTCCGAAGAAGGGTCACTGACCCGAAACGTTAACTCTGCTTCTCTTTCCACAGATGCTGCCAGACCTGCTGAGTGAATCCAGCATTTCTTGTTTTTGTTTCAGGTTTCCAGCATCCGCAGTATTTTGCTTTTATTATCCTTGATTGGCCCTGTTCTAACTCTTATCATTCGTGTATTCCTGATATACCTATAGAAAGCCTTAGGGTTTTCTTTGATCCTATCCGCCAATGACTTCTCGTGTCCTCTCCTTGCTCTTCTTAGCCCTCCCTTTAGATCCTTCCTGGCTAGCTTGTAACTCTCAAGCGCCCTAACTGAGCCTTCACGTCTCATCCTAACATAAGCCGCCCTCTTCCTCTTGACAAGCGCTTCAACTTCTTGAGTAAACCGCAGCTCCCTCGCTCGACAACTTCCTCCCTGCCTGACAGGTACATACTTATCAAGGACACGCATTAGCTGCTCCTTGAATAAGCTCCACATTTTGTTTGTGCACATCCCCTGCAGTTTCCTTCCCCATCCTACATCTTGCCTAATCGCATCATAATTTCCTTTCCCCCAGCTATAATTCTTGCCCTGCGGTATATACCTGTCCCTGCCCATCGCTAAGGTAAACCGAACCGAATTGTGATCACTATCGCCAAAGTACTCACCTACATCTAAATCTAACACCTGGCCGGATTCATTACCCAGTACCAAATCCAATGTGGCATCGCCCCTGGTTGGCCTGTCTACATACTGTGTCAGAAAACCCTCCTGCACACACTGGACAAAAACAGACCCATCTAAAGTACTCGAACTATAGTATTTCCAGTCAATATTTGGAAAGTTAAAGTCCCCCATAACCACTGGTCTGTTACTCTCGCTCCTGTCGAGAATCATCTTTGCTATCATTTCCTCTACATCTCTGGAACTATTCGGAGGTCTATAGAAAACTCCCAACAGGGTGACCTCTCCTCTCCTGTTTCTAACCTCCGCCCATACTACCTCAGTAGATGAGTCCTCAAACGTCCTTTCTGCCGCTGTAATACTTTCCTTGATTAACAATGCCACACTCCCCCCCCTCTTTTACCCTCTTCTCTGTTCTTACTGAAACATCTAAATCCCGGAACCTGCAACATCCAATCCTGCCCCTGCTCTACCCATGTCTCTGAAATGGCCACAACATCAGGATCCCAGGTACCAACCCATGCTGCAAGCTCACCCACCTTATTCCGGATGCTACTGGCGTTGAAGTAGACACACTTTAAACCAAGTTCTTGCTTGCCAGTGCCCTCTTGCGTCCCTGTAACCTTATCCCCTACCTCACTACTCTCAACAGCCTGTACACTGGAACTACAATTTAGGTTCCCATGCCCCTGCTGATTTAGTTTAAACCACCCCGAAGGGTTTTCTGACACAGTATGTAGACAGGCCAACCAGGGGCGATGCCACATTGGATTTGGTATTGGATAAAGAACCCGGCCAGGTGTTAGATTTAGATGTAGGTGAGCACTTTGGTGATAGTGATCACAATTCGGTTAGGTTGACCTGAGCGATGGGCAGGGACAGGTATATACCGCAGGGCAAGAATTATAGCTGGGGGAAAGGAAATTATGATGCGATTAGGCAAGATTTAGGATGCGTAGGATGGGGAAGAAAACTGCAGGGGATGGAAACAATCAAAATGTGGAGCTTATTCAAGGAGCAGCTACTGTGTGTCCTTGATAAGTATGTACCTGTGAGGCAGGGAGGAAGATGTCGAGCGAGGGAGCCGTGGTTTACTAAAGAAGTTGAAGTGTTTGTCAAGAGGAAGAAGAAGGCTTATGTTAGGATGAGAGGTGAAGGCTCAGTTAGGGCGCTTGAGAGCTACAAGCTAGCCAGGAAGGATCTAAAGGGAGAGCTAAGAAGAGCAAGGAGAGGACACGAGAAGTCATTGGTGGGTAGGATCAGGGAAAACCCTAAGGCTTTCTATAGGTATATCAGGAATAAAAGAATGAGTAGAGTTAGATGAGGGCCAATCAAGGATAGTAGTGGGAAGTTGTGTGTGGAATCAGAGGAGATAGGGGAAGTGTTAAATGAATATTTTGCGTCAGTATTTACAGTAGAGAAAGAAAATGTTGTTGAGGAGAATACTGAGATTCAGGCTATTAGGCTAGATGGGATTGAGGTTCACAAGGAGGAGGTGTTATCAATTTTGGAAAGTGTGAAAATGGATAAGTCCCCTGTGCCAGATGGGATTTATCCTAGGATTCTCTGGGAAGCCAGGGAGGAGAATGCAGAGCCTTTGTCCCTGATCTTTATGTCGTCATTGTCGACAGGAATAGTGCCGGAAGACTGGAGGATAGCAAATGTTGTCCCCTTGTTCAAGAAGGGGAGTAGAGACAGCCCTGGTAATTATAGACCTGTGAGCCTTACTTCGGTTGTGGGTAAAATGTTGGAAAAGGTTATAAGAGACAGGATTTATAATCATCTTGAAAAGAATAAGTTCATTAGAGATAGTCAGCACGGTTTTGTGAAGGGTAGGTCGTGCCTCACAAACCTTATTGGGTTTTTCGAGAAGGTGACCAAACAGGTGGATGAGGGTAAAGCAGTGGATGTGGTGTATATGGATTTCAGAAAGGCGTTTGATAAGGTTCCCCACGGTAGGCTATTGCAGAAAATACAGAAGTATGGGGTTGAAGGTGATTTAGAGCTTTGAATCAGAAATTGGCTAGCTGAAAGAAGACAGAGGGTGGTGGATGATGGCAAATGTTCATCCTGGAGTTTAGTTACTAGTGGTGTACCGCAAGGATCTGTTTTGGGGCCACTGCTGTTTGTCATTTTTATAAATGACCTGGAAGAGGGTGTAGAAGGGTGGGTTAGTAAATTTGCAGATAACACTAAGGTCGGTGGAGTTGTGGATAGTGCCGAAGGATGTTGTAGGGTACAGAGGGACATAGATAGGCTGCAGAGCTGGGCTGAGAGATGGCAAATGGAGTTTAATGCGGAAAAGTGTGAGGTGATTCACTTTGGAAGGAGTAACAGGAATGCAGAGTACTGGCCTAATGGGAAGATTCTTGGCAGTGTAGATGAGCAGAGAGATCTTGGTGTCCAGGTACATAAATCCCTGAAGGTTGCTACCCAGGTTAATAGGGCTGTTGAGAAGGCATATGGTGTGTTAGCTTTTATTAGTAGGGGGATCGAGTTTCGGAGCCACGAGGTCATGCTGCAGCTGTACAAAACTCTGGTGAGACCGCACCTTGAGTATTGCGTGCAGTTCTGGTCACCGCATTATAGGAAGGATGTGGAAGCTATGGAAAGACTGCAGAGGAGATTTACTAGGATGTTGCCTGGTATGGAGGGAAGGTCTTACGAGGAAAGGCTGAGGGACTTGAGGTTGTTTTCGTTGGAGAGAAGGAGGAGGAGAGGTGACTTAATAGAGACATATAAGATAATCAGAGGGTTAGATAGGGTGGATAGTGAGAGTCTTTTTCCTCGGATGGTGATGGCAAACACGAGGGGACATAGCTTTAAGTTGAGGGGTGATAGATATAGGACAGATGTGAGAGGTAGTTTCTTTACTCAGAGAGTAGTAAGGGCGTGGAACGCCCTGCCTGCAACAGTAGTAGATTCGCCAACTTTAAGGGCATTTAAGTGGTCATTGGATAGACATATGGATGAAAATGGAATAGTGTAGGTCAGATGGTTTCACAGGTCGGCGCAACATCGAGGGCCGAAGGGCCTGTACTGCGCTGTAATGTTCTAATTCTAATTCTAAGAGCAATAACAAATCTCCCCCCCCCCCCCCAGGATATTGGTACCCCTCTGGTTCAGAGGGAACATTTGAAAAATGTTCTGTGTTTCTATTCTTCCTGCCAAAGTGAAGAACCTCACATCTCTCCACATGATATTCCAGCTGCCACTTTCTTGCCCACTCGCTTAACCCGTCCATCTGCCAATGCAGTATCTTTGTGCCCTCCTCACAGCTTTCAGTACCACCTAACTTTGTTTCATCAGCCCATATAAACCCAACATCGGCCGTGTTTGAGAGAGGAACCTTTGTCCTGACAAGTATTAAGAAACAACTGGTTGATATTTTGTGCAGGATATTTCTGCATATTTATTGGAGTTGTTAAGATGGAAGATCTTTAATAAGAGATTAGAGTGTGTCCTTTTGTGCCCTCTCCCACCCTCACATCCAGAATTGGAAACACAAACACACAGAGACACATAGACAGCCAAGTAAACACAGATAGACTAACACGTCCAGATAAAAACACACACGCGCACACACACACACACACACACACACATAGAAATCCACACCCAGGCACATCCACTCCCACTGATCGAGAGAGAGAAAAACCCACACAGAGACACATATATTCACATTGACCAACTTAGACAGATAAACACACATACTGCCTTCTGTTTAAATACTGTTTTTACAAACATCATAATCTCTCTTTTCTCCTTTTATATTTCACTCTCGGGTTTTAAATTTATTGTCAATCTGATTTCTCAGGGACCAGGAGAATTTTGGCTTTCCTTTTCTTGCCTTTGGGGTCAGGGGTTATTGGTGAATCCCAGTGTCCGTCCAGTCTGTTTACCCCTGACCCAGCGCTGTGTCCCCGAGGGGGGTGGAGGGAGTAGGGAGAGTGTCAGTCCCAACCTCTTAAAGGGACCCCGCACTGCCAGAAATGCTCCTTCGGTTTAGATCTTCGAAGGAATCAGTAGGAAATTGAACAAGGATGGGAACAAAATGACATTGAATCTTCCAATATTAATTTATTCAGTGATGTTAATAAACAGCAACTTATCTGCCAACCCCAAATTCACACAAATACTATTGTGAATTCGGATTAATAATTTTAAAGGAGAACCTGTTGTTAATTACTTGCATTTAATTTGCTAAAAAATGACCAAGACCTTGTTTATTTCAGGATGTAATATTAATAAAAAACTTAGGAAGACAGGAGGAGGCCGTTCGGCCCCTCGAGCACGTCCAATCCCCAGGAGACATTTTATTCCTCACCCTCTCCCTTACTATGTGTGTGTGTCTCTCTCTCTCAACCCGTCTCTCTCTCTCTCTTTCCCTCACCCCGTCTATCTCTCTCTCTCTCTCTTTCCCTCACCCCACCTATCTCTCTCTCTCTCTTTCCCTCACCCCGTCTATCTCTCTCTCTCTCTTTCCCTCACCCCGTCTATCTCTCTCTCTCTCTCTTTCCCTCACCCCGTCTATCTCTCTCTCTCTCTTTCCCTCACCCCGTCTATCTCTCTCTCTCTCTCTCTTTCCCTCACCCTGTCTATCTCTCTCTCTCTCTTTCCCTCACCCCGTCTATCTCTCTCTCTTTCCCTCACCCTGTCTATCTCTCTCTCTTTCCCTTACCCCGTCTATCTCTCTCTCTCTCTCTCTTTCCCTCACCCCGTCTATCTCACTCTCTCTTTCCCTCATCCCGTCTATCTCTCTCTCAGAAGACGACTAAAAAATCAAATAGGATTGCAGAAAATACGGAAGTATGGGGTTGAAGGTGATTTAAAGCTTTGGATCAGAAATTGGCTAGCTGAAAGAAGACAGAGGGTGGTGGTTGATGGGAAATGTTCATCCTGGAGTTTAGTTACTAGTGGTGTACCGCAAGGATCTGTTTTGGGGCCACTGCTGTTTGTCATTTTTATAAATGACCTGGAAGAGGGTGTAGAAGGGTGGGTTAGTAAATTTGCGGATGACACTAAGGTCGGTGGAGTTGGGGATAGTGCCGAAGGATGTTGTAGGGTACAGAGGGACATAGATAGGCTGCAGAGCTGGGCTGAGAGATGGCAAATGGAGCTTAATGCGGAGAAGTGTGAGGTGATTCACTTTGGAAGGAGTAACAGGAATGCAGAGTACTGGGCTAATGGGAAGATTCTTGGTAGTGTAGATGAACAGAGAGATTTTGGTGTCCAGGTGCATAAATCCCTGAAAGTTGCTACCCAGGTTAATCGGGCTGTTAAGAAGGCATATGGTGTGTTAGCTTTTATTAGTAGGGGGATCGAGTTTCGGAGCCACGAGGTCATGCTGCAGCTTTACAAAACTCTGGTGAGACCGCACCTGGAGTATTGCGTGCAGTTCTGGTCACCACATTATATTGGTAGTGTTCCCTACTGGATCTCTTGTTGCGGCATCAGTTCTCATGTGGCCTTGGAACCTGCCGTCACCAGCTTAAAAAGAATCCATTGTGGCTCTGCCCCTGAGCCCAATGGGCTAATTTGTCCAATTCTATCTGTCAATTTAGAAATGTAAAATTTAACAATGTCCAATATGTATAAATTTGACTCTCAGCAATGCAAAAAGCTGCAGCGGGTTAAGTTCTTTGTTTGCCTCCAAGGGCGCGGAGCAAAACATTCTCAGCTACGTCATTTTCTGAAACTTTTTTTTTCTGATCGAAAACAACGATCCATTTTAAATTTTTTTCAATCCTTTTGGTATCCTTAGGGTTTAAAAACAACAAAATCATGTGTAACATTTTCAAATTCAAAGGAAAGCATCTCCATCAGGAAAGACAGCATTTTAGATTACACTCCAATTGTTTCCACATTTTTTAGTATCTTTTGTAAGAGGTTCCTAATCCAAGGATTTTTACAACAAAGATGATTCCAATTCCAATTCATTGCAATAATATTTAAAAATCAAAACTGCCGATGTTATATGAGTGAGTCCTCTGTCCAGAACTTAAGACTCCTCCAAAACTCGACATGCTAAACTGGAAAGTTCATTGTGGTTGCAAATGACATTTCCAGTTCTTCAACTTAAACAGGTCAATTAACCTTAACAGTATTAATTCAATTCATACTTATTAACTTATAATACTTATTAACTACACACAGAACAGAATAGCACGTGCTTATTTTAAAATATAGGTAAATTACATCATTTTCTTGCTCTTACTTCAGGCGCCTTTTCAAATGACTGTAATAAAACCAAAAACTAAATAAAAAGTTATTTAACATTCTTAGAACAAAAGACTTAACACTAGGTCCTTACACAAACTTAAATCTTTTTAAACAGACAGAATCCTTCCTATATCTCCTTTTCTATCCTTTCTTTCCCTTAAAACAATATAACAGTCAGTAAAACATGTCTTCAAATTTAGACTGTAAAATAAAACAATAGCAGAGTTTCCAATTAAAACAATGTTCCAAACCCCAAATTAGATTTCTGCCAGACCTTCAGACCTTCAAGGCTGAAGCTTATCCCTCAGAAAATTGTTCATTGCCTTTTCACAGTTGCAAAACCAACTAAAAATAAAACTTTAACTTAAAATATAATTCAATTTTATATCCCATTCCTGGGTGCACAACACTAAATAGAAATGAACACACTGAACAATCACTTTTCACAATCATTCAATTCCAAACAACTTAACAGACTTCAATTTTCAACATTAAAGCCAGACAACAAAGAGTTAACGACAGTCAGTTTTACAGAACACAAACTGTACATCCCAGATATTCAATTCATTCGTGGAAGCTTCCAACATTCTCACAATTGAATCAAATACACCGTCACTTGTTTTTACTCTAAAACATACCTATCTTTAAAACACATATTTACCGTGACACTTCTGCATCTCCTTCAAGGGGGCAAACGGACGTGGGTCGCCTTTCTCCAGAGGACATGTATTACTCGTCCCCGGGGGCGACCCTTCCTTCTTGGAAGCCGTTGAGTCCATTCTTGCATCTACTTTCTCAAAACCTTCTAATTTTATGAGCTAATTTCTATGGAGTAAACAACATTAACACAAACAAAAGACAAAACCACACACAAGGAGACGAACAGGCGCAGTTAATGTTAAATTCTCAAGGTCAGCGAACCGGCTCATCCCTGTCTCTTCAGGTCAATGGTACTTTCGTTCTCCAACTCTTGTCACCCGCATCTTTCTCTAGGGCCAGATCAGCGGGTGTACTCAGGAGCCCCGAAAACGTGCCTGTTGGGTCAATTTGGTAATTTAGTTACTGCCCCAGTCATCTCTGTCCCATATCTTGTCACCGTATTTTACTCACTTCCCATGTGTGAGAGTTAACTTAATATACTCAATGGGATCAGGTATTCGGCCCAGCCGACGATGCCAGATTCCTAAATTTACTGGATTTTCCACTTATCTACTTTTCAACTTCCCTTCGCAGAATTACTCACTTCCCATGTGTGAGATTTAACTTACTCAATTTTAGAACTTTTCTGATCAGGTTTCATCCAATTCTTCCTTGACCACTCTGTCCCCCCTCTCCCAGTTATCTGGCCTTCACGTGGGGCCCAGTCGCCCTCTTAATTCCGGCTCAGGCAGCGTGATTGAGACACTAGGGTCGCAGAAAAGTTGACTTACCCCTGATCCTGTCGATTAGCTTTTTCACGAGGTTCTTTTGGATCCCGTGAACTCAGGGATCCTGACGACGACACAAAACTGTTGGAGAAAATCCAGATTGTGCCCAATTGTTGAACAAATTCTCTGGACTCAGACGTTGGGAACAAACACTTTATTTTTGATATCATGGGGGAGCAGCACTGGATCGCCTTTAGGTAAGGTGTGCTCCCCCATGATATCAAAAATAAAGTGTTTGTTCTCAACGTCTGAGTCCGGAGAATTTGTTCAACAATTGGGCACAATCTGGATTTTCTCCAACAGTCATCCGTCTGCAGTGACAGTTCAGGGGATTGTTTGTCCATGGACCGAGTCACCACACAATCAGTGAGAATGCCAGGGACCTTCTCCTGTAACTACTCTGTCTCCCTGACCGCATTTGGTCTCTCCAGAGCTACTGGGGAAGCTGCCACCTTTTCCCCTGTCAGATCATTACCCAGGAGCTGATCGACCCCTCCACCGGTAAACTAGGTACAATCCCCATGGTTACCGGTCTTGAAACTGGGTCACATTCCAAGTGCAGTCGATATACAGGTATGGTCATATATCATCTTCCGATACCATTCACTAACACTCTAGCGTTCACTGCACTCTCTCGGGTAAAGGTCTTTTCCCAGCAGAAGGGTTTGTTTGGCCCCTGTATCCCTCAGTATGACTATGGGTTTGCTTGCCCCACTCGAGGGGTATGGGGTCACTTTTCCTTGGAATACAAATTCCTGATAACTCTCAGGGATTTTGTTAAGTTTTCCCGCACTCTCTCTGGTGGGGTTACTCTGTCTGACTGTTACAGTTAAAGGCACAGCCTGACCTGCTGTGCTTTCCATCAGGGCCCGTTTTCCAGCACTGATCTGGTGGACTCTGATTAATCCTACAGGTTTTCCCCGTCACTTCCATTAGTCAACTCGATGGTGACCTGCCTTATTACTGTGGAAACACGCAGATCTTCAGCCATTACTCCTGCTCTCAGCACCTATTTGACCTGAGGATGGACCCTTGTGTGTCCCGCTTCTTGCCCATGACTGCTCGGGCTCCGATCTCCCTTCCACCTTTTATTCTCGGATCTTTGGGGTGACGAGGAAAGGGTTTTCCTCTGGGGTTAAGGCTTTGTGTACATGGGAAAATTCATCAGCCAGAATACCTTTGAACCTTCTGTCCCTCTATGTGGGTTTTACTGGGAGGGGGCGAGTTTGTGAACTCCTCGAGAGGGATCACCGCTCTGAGGGTTTCATATGTGGGCTCTATCTTGAGAGCTCATATCATTGGCCAAAAACAAACACAAAAATGGACTGTAAAATCTTCTATAGATACGTGAAAAGGAAACGTTTAGCTAAGACAAATGTGGGTCCATTACAGGCAGTGTCAGGAGAATTTATAATGAGGAATCGAGAAATGGCAGAGAAGCTAAATGATTATTTTGTGTCTGTCTTCACTGAGGCAGATACAAGAAATCTCCCAGAATTAGAGATCCAAGGGATTCGGGTGAATGAGGAAATTGATTTAATTAGTATAAGTAAGAAGGTTGTCTTGGAGAAATTAATGGAGCTGAAGGTTGACATGTCCCCAGGACCTGATATTCTACATCCCAGAGTGTTGAAAGAGGTAGCTTTGGAAATAGTGGATACATTGGTGAATATCTTTCAATATTCTGTAGATTCTGGAACTGTTCCTGTAGATTAGAAGATAGAAAATGTCTCCCCAGTATTTAAGAATGGAGGGAGAGAGAAAACAGGGCACTACAGACATGTTAGCCTTACATCAGTCGCTGGGAACAAGCTATACTCTATTCCAAAGAATGTGATAAATGGATCTGGTTAGGCAGAGTCAACATGGATATATAAATGGGGAACAATGTTTGACAAACCTGTTGGAGTTTTTTGAGGATGTTTCTCACAGAATTGATAAAGGGAATTCGGTGGACGTGGTATACTTGGATTTTCAGAAAGCTTTTGATAAAGTCCCCAACAGGAGGTTGGTTAGTAAAATTGAAGCACATGGGATAGGAGATAATGTACTGGCATGGATTAAGGATTAGCTATCAGGCAGAAAGCAGAGAGTAGGAATAAATGGGCAATTCTTGCCTTGGCAGGCTGTGACTAGTGGGGTACTGCAGGGATCAGTGCTTGGGCCCCGGCTGTTCACAATATGTATCAATGACTTGGATGTGGGGACCAATGTAATATTTCCAGGTTTTCAGATGCCAGCAAACTTGATGGGAATGAGTGTTGCGAGGAAGATGCAAAACGGCTTCAAGGGGATTTGGACAGCCGTAGTGAGTGGGCAAGAACATGGCAGTTGAAATATAATGTGGAAAGATGTGAGGTTATCCACTTCGGTAGCAGGAGTAGATGTGCAGAGTATTTCTTAAACGGTAAGACATTAGAAAGTGTAGTTGTACGAAGGGACCTGGATGTCCTCATCAATAAGTCAGTGAAAACAAACATGCAGGTGCAGAAAGCAATTAGGAAGACTAATGGTATGTTAGCCTTTATTGAAGTGGATTTGAGTGCAGTAGTAGTGACGTTTTGCTGCAATTGTATGGAAACTTGGTTAGACTGCCCCTGGAGTAATGTGTGCAGTTTTGGTCCCCTTACCTTAGGAAGGATGTTATGATCATCGAGGGAGTGCAATGACGGTTCATCAGACTTGTTCCCGAGATGGCGGGACCATCCCATGAAGAGAGATTGGGGAAACTGGGCCTGTATTCTCTCGAGTTTCGAAGAATGAGAGGTGATCTCATTGAAACCTACAATATACTGAAGGTGATAGACAGGGTAGATGCAGCTAACATGTTTCCCCTGGTTGGGGAATCTGGAACCAGGGGAAACAATTTCAAAATAAGTGGAAATCCACTTAGGACAGAGATGAGGAGAAATGTCTTTTCTCAGAGGGTTGTGAATCTTTGGAATTCTCTACCCCAGAGGGCTGTGGAAGCTCAGTCATTGAGTATGTTTAAAGCAGATATTAACAGATTTCTAAATGGAGTCATAGAGTCGTACAGCATAGAAACAGGCCATTCGGCCCTCTGCGTCCGGGCTGACTATAATGCCGATCTATACTAATCCCAACTGCTTGCATTAATTCCATATCCCTCGATGCCTTGTTCATTCAAGTACCTGTCCAGATGCCTCTTAAATGTCACTACTGTTCCTGTCTCCACCACCTCCTCAGGCAGATCATTGCAAATACCCACTATTCTTTGTGTGAAACATTTACCCCTTTGATCCCTTTAAACCTCCTCCCTCTCACCTTAAATCTATGCACTCTAGTTTTAGTCACCCCTAGCATGGGAAACAGACTCTGGCTATCTACCCAATCTATGCCTCTCATCATTTTATTTTCCTCTATCATGTCTCCTCTCAGCCTCCTTCGCTGCAGGGAAATCAGACCCAGCCTATCCAGTCTCTCTTTATAACTCAATCCCTTCAAACCAGGCAACATCCTTGTGAATCTTTTCTGCACCCTCTCTAGCTTACTCACATCTTTTGTGTCGTGCGGCGACCAGAACTGCGCACAGTACTCCAAATGCGGCCTAACCAACGTTATGCACAACTGTAACATGACGTCCCAACCCTGGTCCTCAATGCCTCGGCCTAAATACCAGTGACATAACGGGAAATGGGGATTGTGTCGGAAAAAGGCATTGAAGTGGATGATCAGCTATTATCATATTGAATGGTGGAACAGGCTCGATGTCCCACTGCTGCTCCGATGTTCCAATGTTCCGAAATTGCTTCCCTCTTTCAAACGCCAGGGAGGTTTGGTCAGGCTGCTTTCCAAAGATTCTGAATTTCTGCTGGTCCAGCTCCAGTACTATCTCATATGGGCCCAGGATAGCATTTTCAGTCCTCTCATAATCTGATGAACTTTCATCCTTTCCTGTTATTTTATTTTGTAAAACCAGCATCCAGTTCTCTGACGGTCATTGCAGTTGCTTTGAAAATTTTTTAAAAGGAAAGAAAAGTGCTGCCACATCCTCCTCATTGAACTTTAGAATGAAATGGGAGAACTTAAGAGCTCATCACATGGTCCTGAGCAAGGGGCAGCTCCCTCACTAGCTGTGCCTTCACTGGGTGTACTGGGACTTCATCTAGTTGTTTGAGCCGCCATAACTCCCTTTCCTCCTTCTCCTTCTGGAACACTCTTACTTTTTCCCTTTCTTGACACTCACTCTGCTCTTTCTCGCTCTCTCTGGAATTCAAATTCTAGTCCTTTCTGTTCTAGTTTTACCTTAGCTAACATTACTCTATCTGTTAGTGATTCTAACCCTGTTTGAGCCTTCAGCTTCAAGTGAAAAATGGTTGGCCACAAGTCTTACGATTACGTATTCCCTAGCTTTTGGACGGAGTGTAATCCCTAACCTTCCGGCTACATTACTCCACTTTTCCGCAGACAGGGCGTTTGTTCGGCGGAGAGTTTCATCTGTTGACTTTTTTTATTAAAATAAAACCACACAAAGTATACCAAGTTACTTCACTCTGTAGGTAACTCCTTTATTGGCAATTTCACTCCTTTATTCAAAAAGGGAGGGAGACAGAAAGCAGGAAACTACAGGCCAGTTAGCTTCACATTTGTCTTGGGGAAAAATTTAGAAGATATTATTAGAGATGATATAGCCAGCACTCAGAACAAATCGAGGTATTCAGGCAGAATCAACCCGGATTTATGAAAGTTAAATCATGTTTAATCAGTTTGTTGGATTTCTTTGATGGAGTTTCTTTGATGGGAGGAAGTGTTGGGTATTCTAAAAGACATTAAGGTGGACAAGTCCCCAGGTCCGGATGGGATCTATCCCAGGTTACTGTGGGAAGCGAGAGAGGAAATAGTTGGGGCCTTAACAGATATCTTTGCAACATCCTTAAACACGGGTGAGGTCCCGGAGGACTGGAGAATTGCTAATGTTGTCCCCTTGCTTAAGAAGGGTAGCAGGGAAAATCCAGGTAATTATAGACCGGTGAGCCTGACGTCAGTGGTAGGGAAGCTGCTGGAGAAGATACTGAGGGATAGGATCTATTCCCATTTGGAAGAAAATGGGCTTATCAGTGATCGGCAACATGGTTTTGTGCAGGGAAGGTCATGTCTTACCAACTTAATAGAATTCTTTGAGGAAGTGACAATGTTGATTGATGAGGGAAGGGCTGTAGATATCATATACATGGACTTCAGTAAGGCGTTTGATAAGGTTCCCCATGGTAGGCTGATGGAGAACGTGAAGGCGCATGGGGTCCAAGGAGTACTAGCTAGATGGATAAAGAACTGGCTGGGCAACAGGAGACAGAGAGTAGCAGTGGAAGGGAGTTTCTCAAAATGGAGACGTGTGACCAGTGGTGTTCCACAGGGATCCGTGCTGGGACCACTGTTGTTTGTGATATACATAAATGATTTGGAGGAAAGTATAGGTGGTCTGATTAGCAAGTTTGCAGACGACAGTAAGATTGGTGGAGTGGAAGATACTGAAGGGGACTGTCAGAAAATACAGCAGAACATAGAGAGATTGGAGAGTTGAGCAGAGAAATGGCAGATGGAGTTCAATCAGGGCAAATGCGAGGTGATGCATTTTGGAAGATCCAATTCAAGAGTGAACTATACAGTGAATGGAAAAGTCCTGGGGAAAATTGATGTACAGAGAGATTTGGGTGTTCAGGTGCATTGTTCCCTGAAGGTGGCAACGCAGGTCAATAGAGTGGTCAAGAAGGCATACGGCATGCTTTCCTTCATCGGACGGGGTATTGAGTACAAGAGTTGGCAGGTCATGTTACAGTTGTATAGGACTTTGGTTCGGCCACATTTGGAATACTGCGTGCAGTTCTGGTCGCCACATTACCAAAAGGATGTGGATGCTTTGGAGAGGGTCCAGAGGAGGTTCACCAGGATGTTGCCTGGTATGGAGGGCGCTAGCGATGAAGAGAGGTTGAGCAGATTAGGATTATTTTCATTAGAAAGACGGAGGTTGAGGGGGGACCTGATTGAGGTGTACAAAATCATGAGAGGTATAGACAGGGTGGATAGCAAGAAGCTTTTTCCCAGAGTGGGGGATTCAATTACAAGGGGACACGAGTTCAAAGTTTAGGGGGGATATGCGTGGAAAGTTCTTTACGCAGAGGGTGGTGGGTGCATGGAATGGATTACCAGTGGAGGTGGTAGACGCGGGCACGATAGCGTCTTTTAAGATGTATCTAGACAGATACATGAATGGGCTGGAAGTAAAGAGATACAGACCCTTAGAAAATAGGCGCCAGGTTTAGATAGAGGACCTGGATTGGCGCAGGCTTGGAGGGCCGAAGGGCCTGTTCCTGTGCTGTAACTTTCTTTGTTCTTTGTTCTTTGTTCTTTGAGTTACATGTGCTGTGGATGAAGGGGAACCGGTGGATGTACTGTACTTAGATTTCTATAAGGCATTTGATAAGATGCCACATCAAAGTTTATCGTGGAAAATAAAAGCTCATGGTGTCGGGGGTAACATATTGGTATGGAAAGAAGATTGACTAGCTAACAGGAAACCGAATGTCAGCATAAATGGGTAATTTTCTGGTTGGCAAGATGAAACGAGTGGTGTACCACAGGGATCTTCAACTTTTTACAATTTATATAAATGAATTGGATGAAGGGACCGAAGGTTTGGTTGCTAAATTTTCCCATGACACAAAGATATGTAGGAAACTAAGTTGTGAACAGGACATAGGGGACTGCAAAGGAATATAGATAGGTTAAGTGAGTGTGCAAAGACCTGGAAAATGGAGTATACTGCAGGAAAGTGTGAAATTGTGCACTTTGGCAGGAAGACTAAAAAGGAAGCCTGTTATCTAAATGGTGAGAGATTGCAGTGCTCTGAGATGCAGAGGGATCTGGGTGTCCAAGTGCATGAATCACAAATGGCTAGTATGCAGGTACAGCACGTAATTGGAAAACTAATAGAATGTTATTGTTTACTGCAAGAGAAATTGAATAGCAAAGTATGGAGGTCATGCTTCAGTTTTACAGGGCATTGGTGAGACCACATCTGAGTATTGTGTACAGTATTGGTCTCCTTGTTAATGGAATAATGTAAATGTATTGGGGGCAATACAGAGAAGGCTATTTAGACTGATACCTGGAATGGGCGGGCCGTCTTATGTGGGAATATTGGACAGGCTGGGCTTGTATCCGCTGGACTTTAGAAGAGTAAGAGGCGACTTGATTGAAACATATAGGACTCTGAGGCGTCTTCACGGGGTGGATGTGGAAAGGATGATTCCCATTGTGGGAGAAACTAGAATTAGGGGTCACTATTTAAAAATAAGGGGGTCACCCATTTAACACACAGATGAGGAGATTTTTTTCCTGTGAGGGTCGTGTGTTTTTGGAAATATCTTCCTCAAAAGGCGCTGGAAGCAGAGTCTTTGAATATTTGTAAGTCAGAGGTAGATAGATTATTGATAAGCAAGGGGGTGAAAGGTTATCGGGGGCAGGCGGAAATGTGAAGTCGAGTTTACAATCAGATTAGTAATGACCTTATTGAATGGCAGAGCAGGCTTGAGGGGCCGAGTGGCCTACTCGTGATCCGAATTCATCTGTTCATATTTTCATAAGCTGTGGCTTAGGATGGTACTGTCTCCGAATGTGAACATTTTAGTGCTGCAGCAGCGAAAGCCACAATAAAACCTAAATTGAAATCTTCATTTTTTTTTCTGGGTATCAATTGTTTTTCCTACTTCAAATTCTCGTTTGTCATTGGGTTACAATCAATTTCTGTTACAGCCATGTGAGGAGGGGTCCCAGATCCACTCTTGTCCGATCTCTCATTTGACCACAATAGGGTTTATTCCTTTTTCGCAGTGGACGTGCTGACCACCTCAGTGAGTATTTTACCTTATATCTTTATTGTGCTCGTGTAAGAACCAGTCAGACAGGTTTTCTTGAGATTAAACAAGAGGTGAGTTTATTATACTTAACAATCTAAACTGGATCTGAATAAAATAATAAACATGTACGCTACTCATTCACGCACACACTCACATGAGAATCACACACAAATAAATTAGAGTGAGAAATACATTGGTGTTGGATGAGAGTCCATGATAAATAAAGAAATATAGACAGTCTGTGAGGTTGGATAATTCTGTGGTCTGCGCCTTTGCCACCCTTACTTATGAGTTTCATGTCATCTGCAGGAGTTGAAATTGTTTATTTTTACATTTACGTCGATATCATGCATCTATCTACATGTTAGGAACAGCACTGGTTCTAATACTGACCCCTGAGAAACATCACTGTATATTCTCCTCCCCCAGAATAAACAATGTCTGTTCACAACTTCTCTCTGCTTTCTGTCCCTGAGTCAATGTCATATCCACACTATCACTGTCACATTAATTCATGTCTTCCATTTTTCATAACAAGTCTATGAAATGTCATTTGATCACAGGCCTTTTGAAAGTTCATATACAAAACACGAAACAAGCTGACCTCATCAACACTCACAGTTATGTCATCAACTAACTTGATCAAGATTATCAGACATGATTGGTTATCAAGCTATCCATCCTGTTTGTCATTTATTATCAGATGTTTTTCCAAGAAAGATATATTTTTGAGCTGGGTTATGGCCTCTAGAAATTTCCAATCGCCGACATTAGACTGATTGGTCAGAAGTTACAGGGTTTATCCCATCTCTTTTTTTTTAAACAGGGTGTATCATTTACAGTCCTCCACTCCCCTGTCACTACTCCCATAGCCAAGGAGGAGTGAAAGCTTCTGGCCAGAGACTCTGCCACTCCTTCCCTTAACAACCCTCATACATAACATCCAGTCTGGGTAAATGTTCTACTTTGTTTTGGAACACTAAATGTTGGTTTGACAGGTGTTAACTGAATCTGTTTGTTCAGTGTGTGTAATTAATGTCAGTCTCCATGCACCCTAATTGAGTCATTGGAGAGTTTTCCACTTCCATTAATAAGGGATTTCTTTCAATGTGTTATTCCAAGCCGGGTGCATCACCTCCAGACTAACAGCAGCTCCAGAGAGTGGGAAAGGATTGATCAGAATCTGAGAACAATAGATTGGAATTTTACAAAAATGGGCAGCAAGAGTTTATCCTATTGGTTTGGCGAAATTACTGCAGATTATTATTGGAGAACATTGGAAATGCGAATCTATTGTGCACTAAAGATGATTCAAACGATTTACTATCCCATCCTCGCTATTATTGGTGTCCCTGGTAAGTCTCTGGATCCAACTATTATATCTATAAACCATATGTCATTGACATTTGTTCTTGTCATGTAAATCCTGGGAATACTGAAGCCTCTGTCTTCAGTCTCTCTCACAAAGTCTGCTCCCTATCCACTGTCTATATCGACCTCTCTAGCCAATGTCTGAGGCTGAACCAGACAGTTTACAACCTCTATGTTCTATTTGTACCTGAGCTGAGTTCATCGCTATGATCTCTCCATCACTTAACCTGCCTAATACCACTTCTGTAATATCACCCATGTCCACTTCTGTCTCAAAACATCTCCTGCAGAAGCCCTCATCCGTGTTTTTGTTAAATCCACACTTGACTATTCCAATTCTGTCCTGGTCACCCTCCCAGTTATAAACCTCCATAAACCACAGACCATCCAGAACTCTGCTGCCTGCAAACTAATATACACCAACTCCCGATCACCCATCACCCCAAATCCTGATCACCCATCACCCCTGTGCTCACTGATCTACATTGGCTCCCGGTCTGGCAGCATCTTAATTTAAATATCTTCATTCTTGTGTTTTAATCCCTCCATGGCCTCACCCCTCCAATTAGTCCCATTTCCCTGTCCATCTCCCATATTCTTGAAAATCTTATGCCTTCAACTCTTTTCCCAAGTCCCCATTGAAAGTGAGTTGCTTTTTCTCTCTATCTCCCCCGGCTGTGAATTTCATGCTGGTGCCAATGTTACAGAAACCTTGATCCATAAAATGATGCTATCTGCACAGCCGGCCACTTCTAGTGTGGCCAACACAGTGCCCCATGCTGGGCAGGGGACATGCCCGGGCGTTCTTTGTATGTGCTGTTAGTGTAAGGAGGGTTCAAGGTGACGTCAGTGCACCAGTCCAACAGTGCTGATGTCTGTCCTTGAAACTTGGTCTGTGGATGTCCACTGACAATCTGTGTTAGTCACTTGTTATTACAAAGGACCAGGCATCGAACTTACAGGTGAGGGGCTTTTGACTTGCTAATGCCATTGTAAAGTTAGTGGAGGTGCTTTGGATGTTTTTCTGGACGTTGTGTTGTGAGCTGCTGCAGACATTCAGGCAGGACAGAGGACATTGTGACCCAATTCTGGACGAGGTTTGGGGACTGTAGTTACAGTGTCTCTGGGTCTGTAACATGACCAACAGATGGATCAGAGGCTGCAGAGAGGGCAATCTATGTCAAGAGGCAAGAGGAGGGGGCTCTGCCCTACCCACTACAGAAGCTTGATCCTGCATGGCAGCAAGCATGGATCTCATGACCTCAGTCTGAGCTTCCATTGCAGCACTGAGACGTTGGGTGTCTGCCGTCTGTGCTGCAGTGGAAGCTGAGACAATGGTTACCAGATGCAGTATCATGGCTGGGTCTGCTAGTGATGTCATGGAGTTAGTGACCACTTCCACAGGGGAAAGAATGGGCTTCAATATCTGTGCAATGTCCTGTGCCATCTTGGAGCCGGACTCCTCCATGTTCCTTGACAGTGATAACAGACTGTCTGACAGGCCTGTCAATGGACAAAGTCTCTCAGTGTACATGTCCATCAGCATTCTCCTGAATGCAGTTCCAGCAATGTTCATATCTGAGTCCTGTGTATTGTAACTCGTTTGTGACCTCGCCCTCTGGTGAGCTGACACATGAACTATCCTTTCCCCGTGGCCTGGCTGCAGCTCACTCGTGCTCGGTGACTCACCACGTGTAGATTCCGACTTTATACCAGCCTCTAAAGCACACACAGTGTAAGTATTTGAACTGTTGGCTGTGAGTATTAGACCAAGTGATGGTGCTTCGCCATCAGTGCTGTACTGCTGCTGTCTCTCTGTCTCCTGGAGTTGCTGTGACTGGGAAGCTGGTAGTTTTGGGTTATCATTGGAAAGTATAAAATTCGAAGGGGAAGGTTGGGGTGATGGATTGGGGGTGGGATGGAAAGCAGGAGGTCAATGGTCCCACCATCTGAAGCTTGTACATCATCCCAGACAGCAGGATGAGGGGGAGGTGGGAGTTAAGAAGGGGCATAAGGCAGGAACATAGCATCATCCTGAATACTGTCGGTGATGCCGGATGTTACGGGCTCTGTCACAGCCAGTCCCATGATGTGAAGAACCATCTCCTCCCTCAGGCTCTGGGGATGAAGTTATGCTTGGCCCTCGCCGGAACACTGCTGCTCCCTGTGTCTATGGGCCGCCTTGTCCTGTAAGAGAGAGAGCAGAATGGCAGTGATTGTGTTTCACTGTGTTTGGGTGATTTGCCTGCCATAGCTGAATAGCTGGAGGTATGTGGAGGCATTGAGAGGTGGGTGTGAGGCTGGCATCAGTGGAAGGTGTGTGAGGGTGAGGTGGAGTAAGTGAATGTTAGGTGTGAGTCCTGAGTGTTAGGGATTGCTGATGGGTGAGTAATGGGGGTGTGGTACATTGAGCAGTGTGAGAGGTTGGTTGTGTTGGGGTAGGAGATGCCATGTGGAGATGAATTCACCGACCTTGATCACCCGTGTGAGCTCATTAAACTTCTTCTGGCTCTGCTGCCAGGTCCTCGGGGCCGGACCTCTTGCATTGACCTCCCAGGCCACCTGCTCCCATTCCCTTCGGAGAGTGTTACTTGAGGGCCTCGGCCCCACGCCATGAAAACATGGCCTCCCTCCTCCTGTCCCCCTCCATGACTAAGGCCTCCAGCAGCACATCCGTGAACTGCAGATCCCTCTCTCTGTCCTAGTATTCCATTTACCTTGTTTCCAATTGCAGAATTCACAGTCAGCAGCAGCAGCACACGCAGCCTCCTGTGATTCAGTGCAGCTTCCCTTTAAGAGGGACAGACTGCCTTTAAAAGCTGAATGCTGGCTGAAACACGAACCAGCCTCACGCACACTTCGCTCCCAGTTAATGTGCAGACAGACATCAGCGTGGGTCACCCTGGGCAGCAAGTAGAATTCATGGAAATGAGGAGAAAGCAGGAGCTTTGTGTGTCACCTGCCTCAACAAGTACCGGCACGGGCAGATCATGAGTCACAAACCCGACGCACAGAAGGAGGATATTCAGCCCATTGTGTCAGTGCAGTCTCTTTGAAAGAGATATCAAATTAGTTCCTCTCTCCTCCTTTTGACCCATACTCCAGCTTTTTAAATTCCAATTCATGTATTTGATGAATTCTCTTTTGAAATATATTATTGAATCTGCTTCCAGCATGTTTTCAGGCAGTGAATCCCACATCCCAACAACTCGCTGTGTAAGAAAATTCTCCTCATTTCACCTCTGGTTCTTTGTCAATTACCTTCAATCTGTGCCTTATTAACACTGAACTTTCTGACACTGGAAACAGTTTCACATTAATTAACCTATCAAAACCCTTCATGATTTTGAATTCTATATTAAATCTCCCCTTACCCTTCACTGCTCTAAAGAGAACAATCCCAGCTTTTCCAATCTCTCCACGTAACTGAATTCCCAGATCCCTGGTACCATTCTTGTAAATCACATCTGTATATTCACTAAGTGCTTGACATCCTTACCAAAGTGTGGTGATCAGAATTGGACACAATTCTCCAGCTGGGACCTAACCAATGATGTACAAACATCAGCATTTCCTCCTGAGTTTTGTTACTCTGTGCCTCTCTCTCTAACACCAAGGACACTACATGTTACATTCAAAGATCTGTGTGTGTACACCCCAGGTCTCTCTAATCCTGCACCCACTTTATAATGGTACCATTGAGTTTATATTGTTTCTCCTCATATTGCCTACCCAAATGTCTCACTTCACACTTCACTGTGTTAAATTACATCTGCCATTTTCCTGTACATTTCTCCAGTCTGTCCTGTCTCCCCTGTTCCCCTCTCTGCAGCCTCTGTCCTGCTGAAGTCTGTTACTATCCACCACACTGTTTATTAACATTTCTGAGTTTCCTGCCCTCTGAAAAAGTTGAAATTGTCCTCTCTGTACACAAGCCCATTGCATTAACATACAGCAACAGTGATTCCAACAGTGACCCTGGGGAACCGCACTTTGTACTTCCCTCCAGACTAAACAACAACCATTGTCCGCTACTCTCTGCTTTCTGTCACTGACCTAATTTCCTGCATGCTGACATTGAAAATAAAAAAGGACTTCCATTTATGTAACGCCTTCATGACCACTGCATGTCCCAAAGCGACTTACAACCAACGAGTACTTTTTACCGTTTAGTCTGTCTTGTAATGTAGGAAAAACACAGCCAATTTCTGCACAACAAGATCCCACAAGTAGCAGTGTGGTCATGATCAGATCTGTTTTTGTGATGTTAATTTGAGGGGTAAATGTTGACCAGGACACTGGGAATAATTCCCCTGACCTTCTAAATAATTCCATGGGATCTTTACATCCACCTGAGTGGGCAGACGGGGCCTGGCTTTACCTTTTCTTTGATAAGGTGGCACCTCTGACAGTGCAACACTCCCTCAGTACTGCACTGCAGTGTCAGCCTTGATTCTTGTCATCAAGTCCTGCAGTGACACTTGATCCTAGAAGCTTGTGACTGAAAGGGGAGAGTGCTACAAACTGAGCCACTGCTGACATTGGTCCTTTAATCCCATGTGTTTCTAATTCGGTAACACAGCTGTTATGTGCTACTTTATCAAACAGCTGCTGAAAGGATAGGAATATTGGGAAAGTACAGGCAGGAACAATCATAGAATCATAGAATAGCAATGTCCTGAATGATGTCATTCTGCCCATCAAGTCAGTGCTGGCCCTTTCAAAGAACAATCCAGTTAGTCTCACTCCCTGACTCTTTCACTATATCCTAACATTTTTCCTGCTTCAGATATTTATCCAATTCCCTTTTGGGATCTACTATTGAATCTGTATCCATCAGCCTATCAGACAGTGCATCCCAAATCCAAACCACTCAGAAACAAAATTCCTCATGTCTGCTTCTTTTACCAATCGCATTAAATCTGTGTCTCTGGTTAGTGACCCCTTGGACATTGGAAACAGTTTCTCTTTATTTAATTTATCTAAACCCTTCCTAATGTTAAACAGCTCAATCGAATCTCCTCTGAAAGTTCTCTGCTCGAAGCAGAACAACCCAGGCTACATAACTGTAATCCCTCATGCCTGCACAAATTCTCGTAAAACAGTTCTGTACCCTCTCCGAAGGCTTCATGTCCTCCCTAAAGTGTGGTTCCCAGTATTCGACACAAGACTTCAGGTGCAGCTGAACTAATATTTTATATATGTTTCACATAATGTCCTTGCTTTTGCTTTTTTTGCCTCTATTTATAAAACCGAGGATCCCATATATTTATTAACAGTTTGGCTACAAAGATTTGTGTACAAATACTCCAGGTGTCTCTGTTATTTCACCACCTTTATAGTTATACCATTTAACTTGTATTGTCTCTCCTCATTCCTCCTTTCAAAATGTATTACTTCACACATCTGCAATGCCTATTAAATATTGAGAAGATTGAAGCCATTGCTTTCTGTCTCTGCTTCAAATATTTCCTAGCTACATACTCCATCCCTCTCCTTTGTAAATGCTTGAGACGAAGCCAAACTGTTCACGCACTTTGTTACATAGTTAACCTTGAGATGCTTTGCGATGAGCTTCTGACCAAATTTTCACACCATCAGTAAAATGGCTTATTTCCACCCGCGGTGGAGTTGCATTTCTGGTTAAAAAGGAAAGTAATGCAATAGTGAGGAAGGATATGAGATCTGATGATGTGGAGTCTGTATGGGTAGAGCTGAGAAACACTAAGGGGCAAAAAACGTTAGTGGGGGCTATATATAGACCCCCAAACTGTGGTGGTGATGTGGGAATGGTCTTAAACAGGAAATTAGAGATGCATGCGATAAGGCAACATCTGTAATTATGGGTGACTTAAATCTGCATATAGATTGGTCAAATCAAATTTGTCACAATAACGTAGAGGAGGAATTACTGGAGTGTATACAAAAGTCCGAGTGTATCAGGCCTGTGTCCTCAGTACCTTGCTCTAAGGCAGCGAGGCCTGGACAACGTATGTCAGCCAAGAGTGACGTCTCAATTCATTCCATCTTCGCTGCCTCCGGAGAATACTTGGCATCATGTGGCAGGACCGTATCTCCAACACAGAAGTCCTCGAGGCGGCCAACATCCCCAGCTTGTACACACTACTGAGTCAGCGGCTCTTGAGATGGCTTGGCCACGTGAGCTGCATGGAAGATGGCAGGATCCCCAAAGACACATTGTGCAGCGAGCTCGCCACTGGTATCAGACCCACCGGCCGTCCATGTCTCCGCTATAAAGACGTCTGCAAACGCGACATGAAATCCTGTGACATTGATCACAAGTCGTGAGAGTCAGTTGCCAGCGTTCGCCAGAGCTGGCGGGCAGCCATAAAGACAGGGCTAAAATGTGGCGAGTCGAAGAGACTTAGTACTTGGCAGGAAAAAAGACAGAGGTGCAAGGGGAGAGCCAACTGTGCAACAGCCCCGACAAACAAATTTCTCTGCACCTGTGCAAAAGCCTGTCACTCTAGAATTGACCTTTATCGCCACTCCAGGCGCTGCTTCACAAACCACTGACCACCTCCAGGCGCGTATCCATTGTCTCTCGAGATAACGAGGCCAAAAGTATACGGGATGGTTTTCTGGACCAATATGTTGAGGAACCAAATAGAGAACAGGCCATCCCAGACTGGGTATTGTGTAAAGAGAGAGGAATAATTGACAATCTAGTTGTGTGAAATCCCTTGAGGATGAGCGACCATAATATAATCGAATTTGCCATGAAGAAAGTCAACAGTGACGTCAGAGGAGAGCTGCAAGCTGATTGGTTGGGTGAGTAGCAGCTATTAGTGCATGTAGATATCTTTAAAAAAGTGAAAAGTTTATTTTTGTGGGAAAAGAACTCTGGTGATAAGGTGAGTACTACTGAAGTGTTTCTTTTTTTAATTCAGTGTAGTTTATTCAGAATCTTAGATTGAAGTGGGTAGAAAAAGGCCCCTCATGTAATTAGTATTTTTTTTAAATTAAGGGTGTAACTAATTAGTCTAAGGGTAGGTCATGACAGGAGAGTTCAGCCCCGTGATCTGCTCCACCTGCCCTTTGTGGGAAATCAGGGATGCTTCCAGTGTCCCTAGTGAGCATGTGTGCAGGAAGTGGATCCATCTGCAACTACTGGCGACCCGCATTATGGAGATGGAGCTGCAGGAGAATTCACTGTGGAGCATCCATAATGCTGAGGAAGTCGTGGATAACATGTTTAGCGAGGTGGTCACACCGCAGATAATAGCTGCACAGGCAGAAAAGGGATGGGTGACCACCAGACGGAGTAGTCGGCACAGGCAGGTAGTGCAGGAGTCCCCTGTGGCCACCCCCCTCTCAAACAGATAGACCGCTTTGGATACTGTTGGGAGGGATGACCTCCCAGGGGAAAGCAGCAACAGCCAGGCCCATGGGACCACAGAGGGCTCTGCCTCACAGCAGGGCAGGAAAAGGGGTGTAAGAGCTATCATGATAGGGAATTCTATCGTAGAGGGTGCAGGTATGCGTTTCTGTGGCCGTAAAAGAGGCACCAGGATGATATGTTGCCTCCCTGCTGCGAGGGTCAAGGATGTCTCGGAGTGGCTGCAGGAAATTCTGAAAGGGGAGAGTGAGCAGCCAGAGGTCGTGGTCCATATTGGTGCAAACGATATAGACAGGAAGAGAGCTGAGGTCCTTCACAGTGAATATAGGGAGTTAGGCAGAAGGTTAAAAAGTAGAACTTCTCGGGTTAATCTCAGGATTTGGCATAACCATCAGCCTCAAGAAAATGAACATCATGGGACAGGATGTCAGAAATCCTCCATCCATCAATATCGGCGGCCACGCTCTGGAAGTGGTTGAAGAGTTCACCTACCTAGGCTCAACTGTCACCAGTTACCTGTCTCTAGATGCAGAAATCAACAAGCGCATGGGTAAGGCTTCCACTGCTATGTCCAAACTGGCCAAGAGAGTGTGGCAAAATGGCGCACTGACACGGAAAACAAAAGTCCGAGTGTATCAAGCCTGTGTCCTCAGTACCTTGCTCTATGGCAGCGAGGCCTGGACAACGTATGTCAGCCAAGAGCGACGTCTCAATTCAGTCCATCTTCGCTGCCTCCAGAGAATACTTGGCATCAGGTGGCAGGACCGTATCTCCAAAACAGAAGTCCTCGAGGCGGCCAACATCCCCAGCTTATACATACTACTGAGTTAGCGGCGCTTGAGATGGATTGGCCATGTGAGCCGCATGGAAGATGGCAGGATCCCCAAAGACACTTTGTACAGCGAGCTCGCCACTGGTATCAGACCCACCGGCCGTCCATGTATCCGCTTTAAAGACGTCTGCACATGCGACATGAAGTCCTGTGACATTGATCACAAGTAGTGGGAGTCAGTTGCCAGCGATCGCCAGAGCTGGCGGGCACCCATAAAGGAGGGGCTAAAGTGCGGCGAGTCGAAGAGACTTCACAGTTGGCAGGAAAAAAGACAGAAGCGCAAGGGGAGAGCCAACTATGTAACAGCCCCGACAGACAACTTTTTCTGCAGCACCTGTGGGAGAGCCTGTCACTCTAGAATTGTCCTTTATAGCCATTCCAGGCGCTGCTGCACAAACCACTGACCACCTCCTGGCGCTTACCCATTGTCTCTCGAGGTAAGGAGGTCAAAGACAAAGAAGAAGAAGAATCTCAGGATTACTCCCTGTGCCACGTGCTAGTGAGGATAGGAATAGGAGGATTAGGCAAATGAAAGTGTGGCTGAAGAGCTGGTGTAGGCGGGAGGGCTTCAGCTACTTGGATCATTGGGATCTCTTCTGGTGCAGAGGTGACCTGTTGAAGAGGGTCGGATTGCATCTAAACTGAAAGGGGACCAATATCCTTGCGGGGAGGTTTGTTAGTACTACTCGGGAGGGTTTAAACTAGTCTTGCAGAGAGGTGGGACTCAAAGTAGTAGTCTCTCCGATGAGATAGTTGAGGTAAATGTAGAGGTTAATGCAAGCAAGTCCAGTAGGCGGGCCTGGCAGTGGCCTGACAGGGAGCGTGGAAGGTCTGGTCGACTAAACTGCAAGTACTTTAATGCAAGAGGCCTAACAGGTAAGGCAGATGAACTCAGAGCATGGATCAGTACATGGGATTGTGATATTATAGCTATTACAGAAACGTGGTTGAGGGATAGGCAAGACTGGCAGCTCAATGTTACGGGGTACCGATGCTTCAGTTGGAGGGAAGAGTGGATGGGGAGTTGCACAATTGATTAGGGAGCACATCACGGCAGTAGTTAGAGAGGATATAACGGGGGGAAAGTCCAGTGAGGCCATATGAGTGGAGCTTAGAAATAAGCAAGGGGAGATCTCTTTGATGGGATTATACTATAGGCCCCCCAATAGTCAGAGGGAATTGGAGGAGCATATATGCAGGGAAATCACAGATAGGTGTAGGAATTATAGGGTTGTAATAGTAAGTGATTTTAACTTCCCTAATATTGACTGGGACTGCATTAGTGCGAAGGGATCAGATGGGCAAGAATTTGTTCAGTGTGTCCAGGATAGTTTTATGAAACATTATGTGGATGACCCTATGAGAGAAAAGGCTACACTCGACCTCCTCTTTGGAAATGAGGATGGGCAGGTGGTTGAACAAAGAACAAAGAACAAAGATAATTACAGCACAGGAACAGGCCCTTCGGCCCTCCAAGCCTGCGCCGATCCAGATCCTCTCTCTAAACATGTCGCCTATTTTCTAAGGTTCTGTATCTCTTTTCTTCCTGCCCATTCATGTATCTGTCTAGATACATCTTAAAAGACTCCATCGTGCCCGCGTCTACCACCTCCGCTGGCAACGCGTTCCAGGTGCCCACCACCCTCTGCGTAAAGAACTTTCCACGCATATCCCCCCTAAACATTTCCCCTTTCACTTTGAACTCGTGTCCTCTAGTAATTGAAATCCCCACTCTGGGAAAAAGCCTCTTGCTGTCCACCCTGTCTATACCTCTCATGATTTTGTACACCTCAATCAGGTCCCCCCTCAATCTCCGTCTTTCTAATGAAAATAATCCTAATCTATTCAACCTCTCTTCATAGCTAGCGCCCTCCATACCAGGCAACATCCTGGTGAACCTCCTCTGCACCCTCTCCAAAGCATCCACATCCTTTTGATAATGTGGCGACCAGAACTGTACGCAGTATTCCAAATGTGGCGGAACCAAAGTCCTATACAACTGTAACATGACCTGCCAACTCTTGTACTCAATGCCCCGTCCGATGAAGGAAAGCATGCCGTATGCCTTCTTGACCACTCTATTTACCTGCGTTGCCACCTTCAGGGAACAGTGGACCTGAACACCCAAATCTCTCTGGACATCAATTTTCCCCAGGACTTTTCCATTTACTGTATAGTTCACTCTTGAATTGGATCTTCCAAAATGCATCACCTCGCATTTGCCCTGATTGAACTCCATCTGCCATTTCTCTGCCCAACTCTCTAATCTATCTATATTCTGCTGTATTCTCTGACAGTCCCCTTCACTATCTGCTACTCCACCAATCTTAGTGTCGTCTGCAAACTTGCTAATCAGTCTACCTATACTTTCCTCCAAATCATTATCAAATGTATATCACAAACAACAGTGGTCCCAGCACGGATCCCTGTGGAACACCACTGGTCACACGTCTCCATTTGAGAAACTCCCCTCTACTGCTACTCTCTGTCTCCTGTTGCCCAGCCAGTTCTTTATCCATCTAGCTAGTACACCTTGGACCCCAAGCGCCTTCACTTTCTCCATCAGCCTGCCATGGGGAACCTTATCAAACGCCTTACTGAAGTCCATGTATATGACATCGAGAGCCCTTCCCTCATCAATCAACTTTGTCACTTCCTCAAAGAATTCTATTACGTTGGTAAGACATGACCTTCCCTGCACAAAACCATGTTGCCTATCACTGATGAGCCCATTTTCTTCCAAATGGGAATAGATCCTATCCCTCAGTATCTTCTCCAGCAGGTTCCCTACCACTGACGTCAGGCTCACCGGTCTATAATTACCTGGATTATCCCTGCTACCCTTCTTAAACAAGGGGACAACATTAGCAATTCTCCAGTCCTCCGGGACCTCACCCGTGTTTAAGGATGCTGCAAAGATATCTGTTAAGGCCCCAGCTATTTCCTCTCTCGCTTCCCTCAGTAACCTGGGATAGATCCCATCCGGACCTGGGGACTTGTCCACCTTAATGCCCTTTAGAATACCCAACACTTCCTCCCTCCTTATGCCGACTTGACCTAGAGTAATCAAACATCTGTTCCTAACCTCAACATCCGTCATGTCCCTCTCCTCGGTGAATACCGATGCAAAGTACTCGTTTAGAATCTCACCCATTTTCTCTGAGTCGAAGCATAACATTCCTCCTTTGTCCTTGAGTGGGCCAATCCTTTCTCTAGTTACCCTCTTTCTCCTTATTTTTGAATAAAAGGCTTTGGGATTTTCCTTAACCCTGTTTGCTAAAGATATTTCATGACCCCTTTTAGCCCTCTTAATTCCTCGTTTCAGATTGGTCCTACATTCCCGATATTCTTTCAAAGCTTCGTCTTTCATCAGCCGCCTGCACCTTATGTATGCTTCCTTTTTCCTCTTAGCCAGTCTCACAATTTCACCTGTCATCCATGGTTCCCTAATCTTGCCATTTCTATCCCTCATTTTCACAGGAACATGTCTCTCCTGAACGCTAATCAACCTCTCTTTAAAAGCCTCCCACATATCACATGTGGATTTACCTTCAAACAGCTGCTCCCAATCTACATTGCCCAGCTCCTGCCGAATTTTGGTATTGTTGGCCTTCCCCCAATTTAGCACTCTTCCTTTAGGACCACTCTCGTCTTTGTCCATGAGTATTTTAAAGCTTACGGAATTGTGATCACTATTCCCAAAGTAATCCCCTACTGAAACTTCAACAACCTGGCCGGGCTCATTCCCCAACACCAGGTCCAGTATGGCCCCTTCCCGAGTTGGACTATTTACATACTGCTCTAGAAAACCCTCCTGGATGCTCCTTACAAATTCTGCTCCATCTGGACCTCTAACACTAAGCGAATCCCAGTCAATGTTGGGAAAATTAAAATCTCCTATCACCACCACCCTGTTGCTCCTACATCTTTCCATAATCTGTTTACATATTTGTACCTCTATCTCACGCTCGCTGTTGGGAGGCCTGTAGTACAGCCCCAACATTGTTACCGCACCCTTCCTATTTCTGAGTTCTGTCCATATTGCCTCACTGCTCGAGTCCTCCATAGTGCCCTCCTTCAGCACAGCTGTGATATCCTCTTTGACCAGTAATGCAACTCCTCCACCCCTTTTACCTCCCTCTCTATCCCGCCTGAATCATCGATATCCTGGGATATTTAGTTGCCAATCATGTCCTTCCCTCAACCAAGTCTCAGTAATAGCAATAACATCATACTCCCAGGTACTAATCCAAGCCCTAAGTTCATCTGCCTTACCTACTACACTTCTTGCATTAAAACAAATGCACCTCAGACCACCAGTCCCTTTATATTCATCATCTGCTTCCTGCCTGTTCTTCCACTTAGTCACACTGACTTCATTATCTAGTTCCTTACAGGCTTTTGTTACTACCTCCTTACTGTCAACTGACCTCAATTGGTTCCCATCCCCCTGCCACATTAGCTTAAACCCTCCCCAACAGCGTTAGCAAAAGCACCTCCAAGGACATTGGTTCCAGTCCGGCCCAGGTGTAGACGTGTAGATGTGTCAGTGGGGGAGCACTTTGGGACCAGTGACCATAACTCTATTAGCTTCAAGATAGTTATGGAAGAGGATAGGACTGGTCCTCAGGTTGAAGTCCTAAATTGGAGGAAGGTTAATTTTGATGGCATCAGACAGGATCTCTCAAAAGTTGAATGGAAGGGGCTGTTTACAGGTAAAGGGACGTCTGGCAAGTGGGAGGCTTTTAAAAGTGAGATAGGAAGAGTTATGGGCCGGCATATTCCTGTTAGATGGAAGGGCAAGGCTGGCAAGTTTAGGGAACCTTGTTTAATGAGGGATGTTGAGGGTCTGGTCAGGACAAAGAAGGAGGCATATGTCAGATATAGGCAGCTGGGGGTCAAACGAGTCCCTCCAGGAGTACAGTGGATTTAGGAGTACACTCAAGAAAGAAATTAGGAGGGAGAAAAGGGGCCATGAGATTTCCCTGGCAGATAAGATAATGGAGAATCCTAAAATATTCTATAAGTATATTAAGAGTAAAAGGGTAGCTAGGATGAGAGTCGGTCCCCTTCAGGATCAGTGTGATAATCTACTTGTGCAGCCACGGGAAATGGGCGAGGTCTTAAATGAATACTTCCCGTCTTTATTTACCATGGAGACAACATGGAAGCTAGTGAGTTCAAGGGAGGGAACAGTGATATCCTGGAGCATATCAACATTACAAAGGAGGCGGTGTTGGAGGTTTTGAAGCGCAATAAGGTAGATAAATCCCCAGGGCCTGACCAGGTGTATCCTAGGATGCTATGGGAAGAAAGGAAGGGTATTCCTGGAGCCCGAGCAGAGATTTTTGCATTATCGTTAGCCATGGGTGAGGTACCGGAAGACTGGTGGATAGCTAATGTGTGCCTTTATTTAATAAGGGCAGCAGTGATAAGCCAGGGAACTACAGGCCGGTGAGCCTTACATCAATGATGGGAAAGTTATTGGAAGGGATTCTGACAGACAGGGTTTATATGCATTTGGAAAGGCAACGTCTGATTAGGGATGGTCAGCATGGCTTTGTGCATGGGAATCATGTCTCAGGAATTTGATTGCGTTTTTTGAGGAGGTGACCAAAAGTCTTGTCGAGGGCAGGGCGATGGACGTTTTCTACATGGACTTTAACAAGGCCTTTGACAAGGTCCCGCATGGTCGAGTGGTCCAGAAGATTCATACACATGGGATCCAGGGTGTGCTAGCCAATTGGATACAAATTTGGCTTGGTGATCGGATGGTAGTGGGGGGTTGTTTTTCAGATTGGAGGCTGGTGAACAGTGGTGTGCCACAGGCATCGGTTCTGGGCCCTCTCTTGTTTGTCATATATATTAATGACTTGGATATGAATGTAGGGGGCATGATTGGTAAGTTTGCAGATGATACAAAAAATGATGGAATGGTAGAAAGTGAAGAAGCTTGTCTGAGGTTACAACAGGATATCGATAAACTTGGAAAGTGGGCAAGGGATTGGCAAATGGAATTTAATGCAGACAAGTGCGAAGTAATGCATGTTGGGAAGTTAAACCAGGGCAGGACATATACAGTGAATGACAGGGCCTGGGGAGTGTTGTTGAGCAGAGAGAACTTGGGGTGCAAGTGCATAGTTCCCTGAATGTGCCAACACAGGTAGACAGGGTGGTGAAGAAGGTGTATGGCATGCTTGTCTTCATCAACTGCGGCATGGAGTACAAGAGTTGGGACGTCATGTTACAGTTGTACAAACATTGGTTATTCCGCATTTGGAGTCCAGTGTGCAGTTCTGGTCGCAACACGACAGGAAAGATGTGACTAAGCTAGAGAGGGTGCAGAAAAGATTCATAAGGATGTTGCCTGGTTTGGAGGGCTTGAGTTATAAAGAGAGATTGGGTAGGCTGGGTCTGTTTTCCCTGGAGCAATGAGAGCTGAGAGGGGACATGATGGAGGTATATAAAATTATGAGAGGCATCGATAGAGCAGGTAGCCAGAGTCTGTTTCCCATGGTAGGGGTGACTAAAACTGGAGGGCATAGATTTAAGATGAAAGGGAGTAGGTTGAAAGGGGATTAAAAGGGTAAATCTTTCACACAAAGAATAGTGCGGATCTGGAATGAGCTGCCAGAGGAGGTGGTGGAGGCAGGAACAGTAGCCACATTTAAGAGTCATCTGGACAGGTATTTGAATGAGCAAAGCATAGATGGATATGGAATTAATGCAGGCACGTGGAATCAGTACAGATCGGCATTATGGTCGGCATGGACGCAGTGGGCCGAAGGGTCTGGTTCTATGCTGTACGAATCTATGACTCTAAGATGGAGAGTGACGTAGTTGATTCTGAGACGAGGGTCGTGAATCTTAATAAAGGAAAGTATGAAGGTATGAGGCACGAGTTGGCTCTGATGGATTGGGAAACGTTACTTAAAGGGATGATGGAGGAAAGGCAATGGCAATATTCAAAGAGTGCATTGATGAACTGCAACAATTGTTTACTCCTGTCTGGCGCTAAAGTAAAATGGGAAAGGTAGCCAAACCATGGCTTACAAGGAAAATTAGAGATAGTATTAGATTCACGGAAGAGGCATATACATTCGACAGAAAGAAACAACAGACCTGAGGATTGGGAGCAGTTTAGAATTCAGCAAAGGAGGACGAAGGGATTGATTAATAAGGGGAAAATAAAGGACACGAGTAAGCTTGCGGGGAACATACAACCTGACTGTAAAGGTTTCTGTAGGTATGTGAAGAGGAAAGGATTGGTTAAGACAAATGTAGGTCCTTACTGTTAGAAACATGGGAATTTATTATGGGAAACAAAGAAATGGCTAACCAACTAAATGCATACTCTGATTCTGTCTTCGCAAAGGATGACACAAATATCTTTCCAGAAATGTTGGGGAGCACATGGTTTAGTGAGAGGAAGGAACCAAAGGAAATCAGTATTAGTAGATAAATTGTGTTGGAGAAGTTGATGGGATTGAAGGCCGATAAATCCTCAGGGCCTGATAATCTACATCCCACATTACTTACGGAAGTGACCCCAGAAATAGTGGATGCATCGGTGGTCATCTTTCAAGCTTCTTTCGACTTTGGAACAGTTCCAGCTGATTGGAGGGCAGCTAATGTAACCCCACCGTTTAAAAAGGGAGGTCGAAATAAAGCAGGGCATTACAGACAAGTTAGCCTGACGTCGGTAGTGGGGACAATTCTAGAGTCCATTATCAAAGTTTTTATGACAGAGCACTTGGAGAACAGTGTTAGAATCGGATAGAGTCAGCATGGATTTACGAAAGGGGAATCATGCTTGATAAATCTATTAGAATTCTTCGAGGATGTAACTAATAGAGTGGATGAGGGGGAGCCAGAGAATGTGGTTTATCTGGACTTTCAGAAGGCTTTCGACAAAGTCCCACAAAAGAGATTAGTGAGTAAAATTAAAGCGCATGGGATTAGTGGTAGTGTATTGCGATAGATAGAAAATTGGTTGGCAGATGGAAAAAAAGAGTAGTGATAAACGGATCTTTTTCCAAATGGCAGGCAGTGATTAGTGGGGTACCACAGGGATCGGCGCTAGGACCCCAGCTATTCACACTCTATATTAATGATTTAGATGAGGGAACTAAATGTAATATCTGCACATTTTCAGAAGACACAAAACTGGGTGGGAGGGTGAGTTGTGAGGAGGATGCAGAGTGGCTTCAGGGTGATTTGGACAAGTTGAGTGAGTGGGCTATTGCATGGCAGATGCAGTATAATGTGAATAAATGAGAGGTTATCCACTTTGGTAGCAAAAACAGGAAGGCAGATTATTATCCGAAAGGCGATAAACTGAGAGAGGGGAATATGCAACGAGGCCTGGGTGTTCTCGTACACCAGTCACTGAAGGTAAGCATGCAGGTGCAACAGGCAGTAGAAAAAGGCGAATGTTATGTTGGCCTTCATCGAGACAGGATTCTAGTGCAGGAGCAGGGATGTCTTGCTGCAATTATACAGGGCTTTGGTGAGGCCGCACTTGGATAGTGTGTGCAGTTTTGGTCTCCTTCTCCAAGAAAGGATGTTCCTGCTATAGCGAGAGTGCAATGAAGGTTTATCAGACTGATTCCTGGGAAGCCGGGACTGACGTATGAGGAGAGATAGGATTATATTCGCTGGAGTTCGGAAGAGTGAAGAGGGATCTCATGGAAACCTATAAAATTCTAACAGGACTTGACAGGGTAGTTGCAGGAAATATGCTCCCGATGGTGGGGGAGTCCAGAACCAGGGGTCATAGTCTAAGGATACGGGGTAAACTTTTCAGGACTGAAATGAGGAGAACTTTCTTCACCCTGAGAGTGGTGAGCAAGTGAAATGACGTCATCACTCCCATATCCAAGAGGGATTGGAATATGCTGGTCAGTGCCTCTGCTACCTCCACCATTCCATCTCTCATCAACCCTCATGCATCCCATCCAGACTGGGTAAATGATCTACTTTATTGTGATACAAAAAGTGCTGTATTGAAAAGGCTGAACTGAATCTGTTTGTTCAGTTCACTGCAAATAATATCAGTCTCCATGGACCCTAATTGTGTCACTGGAAGTTTTCCATCTTCTATTAATAATGGGCTCCCGTGTGTTGTCCCATAGTTTCAGCCGGAACATCAACCCCGGCACAACAGAGATCAGCGGCTCCAGAGAGAGAGAAAGGATAGATCAGAATCTGAGAACAAATGACTGGAATGTTACAACAATGGGTCAGAATCTGAGAACAATAGATTGGAATGTTAGAACAATGGATCAGAATCTGAGAATAATAGATTGGAATGTTACAACAATGGACAGGAGTTTATCCTCGGATCTTTACTATCTTTCTACATATTATGATTGGATGTCATTAAACTCTCGTATCCATCTCGCACTGAAGATTATTCAATACATTTACTATCCCATCCTGGCTATTATTGGTGTCCCTGGTAAGTCTCTATATCTAGCTATTAATTCTATAAACCAGGTTTAACAGCATTACTGCTCCTGTAATTTACTCTGCACTTTTTGCTGCCGTTGTATTCCTGGTGAATATGTCCAGCTATTAGCTCTATAAACGATTGCCAACTTTATTGGATTTCTTGACATTTGCTCTCTCATCTTTACTGCTGTTGCTGTCTCTATTTCCCGGTAGGGCATCTGTAAACCCCGTTTCACTGAAATACTGTTCCGTTATGTAAATTTTGGGAGGACTGAAGCCAGTGTCATTGGTCTCCATCACAAACTCCATCCCCTATCTGTGAAACAAATACACCACCCTGCCCAATAGCTGAGGCTGAACCAGACTGTTTGCAATCGGTGTGTTCTATTTAAACCTGAGCTGAGTCCATCTCCATATTCTCTCCATTACCAACCCTGTCTACGACCACCTCTGTCATATCCCCCATCTCCACCTCTGTCTCAGCCAATCTGCTGCATAAACCCTCACCTGTACCTTTGTTAAATCCACACTTAACTATTCCAATTCTATCCTGGTCACACTCCCAGTTATAAACCTCAATAAACCACAGCCCATCCAGATTTCTGCTGCCTGTATCCTAACTCACACCAAATCCCAATCACCAATCACCCCTGTGCTCACTGATCTACATTGGCTCCCGGTCTGGCAGCACCTTAATTTTAATATCGTCATTCTTGTGTTTGAATCCCTCCATGGCCTCACCCCTCCAATTAGTCCCATTCTCCTGCCCATTCTCATATTCCTGAAAATGTTTTGACTTCAATCTTTTCTCATTTCTCCTTCTGAAGTGAATCCCTTTCCCACTGTATCTGTCCCGAGCCACTATTTTAGACTGTACAGCACTACTGGTGCTGACGGTTCAGAAGCTGGGATCCATAGGGAGATGTGAACTGCACAGCAGGGCACTTCTAGTGCGGCCTGCAAAGTGCCCCATGCTGGGCAGGGCTCTAGCTCAATCGTACCATGTATGTGTTGTTGCTCTGAGGATGGTTTTGAATGTGATGTCAATATACCATACCGGCAGCATTGATGTACGTCTTTGAAACTAGGTCTGTACATGTCCACTGACCGCCTGTGTTAGTCACTCTCAGCTGAACATACATTCAGCAGCATGAGGAACCCCCTCTAGTATTATTTAAAAGGACCAGGCATCCAACTTACAGGTGAGGGGCTTTTGACTTACTTCTATTATTGTAAAGTTAGTGGAGGTGCTGTGGATGGTTTGTTGGAGGTTGTGTTGTGAGCTGCTGCAGACATTCAGGGAGGACAGAGGATTTGGTGACCCAACTCAGCACGAGGTGTGGCCTATCAGGGGAAAACAGCAGCAGCCAGAGCAGTGGCACCACGGCTGGCACTGTTGTTCAGCAGGGAGGGACAAAGCACAGAAGAGCAATAGTTATAGGGGACTCTATAGTCATGGGCACAGATAGGCGCTTCTGTGGACGTGAAAGAGACTACAGGATGGTATGTTGCCTCCCTGGTTTCAGGGTCAAGGATATCTCTGAACGGACAGGGGGCATTCTGAAGGGGGAGGGTGAACAGCCAGAGGTTGTGGTACACATCGGTAGCAATGACATAGGCAGGAAGAGTGATGAGGTCCTGCAGGGGGAGTTTAGGAAGTTCGGCAGTCAGTTACAAAACAAGACCTCGAGGGTTGTAATCGCTGGATTCATCCCAGTGCAACGTGCCAGTGAGGCGAGAAATAGGAAGATAGTGCAGCGAAACACGTGGCTGAGCAGCTGTTGCAGGAGGGAGGGTTTCAGATATCTGGACCATTGGGATCTCTTCAGGGACAGATGGGACCTGTACAAGAAGGACGGTTTGCATAGAAACTGGAAGGGCACTAATATCCTAGCTGCAAGGTTTGCTAGCATCACTCGGGAGGGTTTAAACTAGTGTGGCAGGGGGGTGGAAACCACAGCAGTAGGACAGCTAGTGAAATAAATGAGGAGGACATAGTAAATAAGGCCAGTAGGACGAAGAGGAAGAGCAGGCAGGGAGCTGTTTCTGAGCACAGCGGGACTGGTGATCTGAAGTGCATTTGTTTCAATGCGAGAAGTGTAACAGGTAAGGCAAATGAACTTAGAACTTGGATTAGTACTTGGAAATATGATGTTGATGCTATTACAGGGACTTGGTTGAGGGAAGGGCAGGATTGGCAGCTAAATGATGCAGGTTTTAGAAGCTTCAGGCGGGATAGAGGGGGATGTAAAAGGGGTGGGGGAGTTGTATTACTGGTTAAGGAGAATATCACAGCTGTACTGCTCAGGACACCTCAGAGGTGTCATACAGCGAGGCAATATGGGTGGAGCTCAGGAATAGGAAGGGTGCAGTCACGATGTTGGGGGTTTACTACAGGCCTCCCAACAGCCAGCGGGAGGGAGAGGAGCAGATATGTCGACAGATTTTGGAAAGATGTAAAGGTAACAGGGTTGTATTGGTGGGTGATTTTAACTTCCCCAATATTGACTGGGATTCGCTTTGTGCGGCTTGGATGGGGCAGAATTTCTGAGAAGCATCCAGGAGGGCTTCTGGAAACAATATGTAGATAGTCCAACCATGGATGGGGCCATTCTGGACCTGGTATTGAGGAATGAGCCCGGCCAGGTGATCGAAGTTGCAGTGGGGGAGCATTTATGGAACAGTGACCATAATTCCATAAGTTTTAAGGTACTTGTGGATGAGGATAAGAGCAAACCTCGGGTGAAGGTGCTAAATTGGGGGAAGGCTAATTACAACAATATTAGGCAGGATCTGAAGAATTTAGATTGGGGGCGGCTGTTTGAGGGTAAATCAACATCTGACATATGGGAGTCTTTCAAATGTCAGCTGATTAGAATCCAGGACCAGCATGTTCTGGAAAAAAGACAAGTTTGGCAAGTTTCGGAAAGCTTGGATAACACGGGATATTGTGAGCCTCGTCAAAAAGAAAAAGGAAGCATATGTAAGGGCTGGAAGGCTAGGAACAGACGAAGCACTTGAGGAATATAAAGACAGTAGGAATGAACTTAAGCAAGGAGTTAGGAGGGCTAAAAGGGGTCATGAAAAGTCATTGGGAAACAGGATTAAGGAAAATCCCAAGGCTTTTTATACATATATAAAAAGCAAGAGGGTAACCAGGGAAAGGGTTGGCCCACTCAAGGACAGAGATTGGAATCTATGCGTGGAGCCAGAGGAAATGGGCGAGGTGCTAAATGAGTACTTTGCATCAGTTTTCACCAAAGAGAAGGACTTGGTGGATGATGAGCCGAGGGAAGGGAGCGCAGATAGTCTCAGTCATTTCATTAACAATAAGGAGGAGGTGTTGGGTGTCTTGCAAAGCATTAAGGTAGATAAGTCTCCAGGGCCTGATGGGATCTACCCTAGAATACTGAGGGAGGCAAGGGAAGAAATTGCTGGGGCCTTGACAGAAATCTTTGCATCCTCATTTGCTACAGGTGAGGTCCCAGAGGACTGGAGAATAGCCAATGTTGTTCCTTTGTTTAAGAAGGGTGGCAAGGATAATCCACGAAATTATAGGCTGGTGAGCCTTACGTCAGTGGTAGGGAAACTATTAGAGAGGATTATTCGGGACAGGATTTGCTCCCATTTGGAAACAAACGAACGTATTAGCGAGAGGCAGCATGGTTTTGTGAAGGGGAGGTCGTGTCTTACTAATTTGATTGAGTTTTTTGAGGAAGTGACGAAGATGATTGTTAAAGAAAGGGCAGTGGATGTTATCTGTATGGACTTTACTAAAGCCTATGACATGGTCCCGCATGGCAGACTGGTACGAAAGGTGAAGTCACACAGGATCAGAGGTGAGCTGGCAAGATGGATACAGAACCGGCTTGGTCATAGAAGACAGAGGGCAACAGTGGATGGGCGTTTTTCTGAATGGTGGGATGTGACTAGTGGTGTTCCGCAGGGATCACTGCTGGGACCTTTGATGTTTGTAGTATATATAAATGATTTGGAGGAAAATGTAGCTGGTCTGATTAGTAAGTTTGCGAACGACACAAAGGTTGGTGGAGTTGCGGATAATGATGAGGATTGTCAGAGGATACAGCAGGATATAGATCGGTTGGAGACTTGGGCAGAGAAATGGCAAATGGAGTTTAATCCGGGAAAATCTGAGGTAATGCATTTTGGAAGGTCGAATGCAGGTGGGAGGTATACAGTAAATGGCAGAACCCTGAGGAGTATTCACAGGCAGAGGGATCTGGGCGTGCAGGTCCACAGGTCACTGAAAGTAGCAACACAGGTGGATAAGGCATACGGCATGCTTGCCTTCATCGGACGAGGCACAGTGTATAAAAATTGCCAAGTCATGTTGCAGCTGTGCAGAACCTTAGTTAGGCCACACTTGGAATATTGTGTGCAATTCTGGTCGCCACACTACCAGAAGGATGTGGAGGCTTTGCAGAGGGTACAGAGGAGGTTTAACAGGATGTTGCCTGGTCTGGAGGGCATTAGCTATGAGGAGAGGTTGGATAAACTCGGATTGTTTTCACTGGAACGACGGAGGTGGAGGGGCGACATGATAGAGGTTTACAAAGTTATGAGCCGCATGGACAGAGTGGATAGTCAAAAGCTTTTTCCCAGGTTGGAAGAGTCAGTTACTAGGGGACAAAGGTTTCAGGTGCGAGGGGCAAAGTTTAGAGGGGATGTGCGAGGCAGGTTTTTTACACAGAGGGTGGTGAGTGCCTGGAACTTGCTGCCGGGGGAGGTGGTGGAAGCAGATACCATAGCGACGTTTAAGAGACATCTTGACAAATACATGAATAGGAAGGGAATAGAGGGATATGGGCCCCGTAAGTGCAGAAGTTGTTAGTTTAGGCAGGCATCAAGATCGGCGCAGGCTTGGAGGGCCGAATGGCCTGTTCCTGTGCTGTACGGTTCTTTGTTCTTTGTTATTGACTGTAGTTACAATGTCCCTTGATCTGTAACGTGATCAACAAATGGAGCAGAGGCTGCAGAAAGGGAAAGCTCTGGAAAGAGGGAGGAGGAGCGGGTTCTGCCCGCTTATATTCAAACCTGAGCTGAGTTCATCTCCATTTCCTTTCCATCACCAACCGATTCAGCATTTCGCGTCTGCACTGGCTCTCCGAATGAACAATTCATCTGATGCCGTTCCCTGCATTCTCCCTGTAACCCTACACATTCTTCCTTCTCATATAACAGTCTATTCAGCTTCAATTGAACCTGCCTCCACCACACTCTCAGGCAGTGCATTCCAGACTCTAACCACTCACTGTGTGAAAAAATATTTTCCTCAGGTCGTCTTTGCTTCTTTTACCCATGACTTTAAATCTGTGCCCTTTCGTTCTCGATCCTTTCACGAGTGGGAACTGTTTCTCTCTATCAACTCTGTTCAGACACCTCATGATTTTTGAAACCTCTAATAAATCACCTCTCAGCCTTCTCCGAGGAAAACAGCCTCAAACATATCCAGCGAATTAGTTAAACATGATGTTCTCTCAAGAAATCCATGCTGGCTTGTTTAATTAACTCGCATTTGTCCATGTGACTATTAGCTTTGTCCAAGATTATTTCTTTCTGGTAATGTTCCCACCACCGAAGTTTAACTGACAGGCCTGTAGTTGCTGGCTTTATCTTTACACCCTTTTCTGAACTAGGGTGTAACGTTTGCAATTCTCCAGTCCTCTGGCATCACCCCAAGTCTAAGAGAGATTGAAAAAATATGTCCAGTGCCTCTGCGATTTCCACCCTCACTTCCCTCAGTATCATATAACATAGAACATTACAGCGCAGTACAGGCCCTTCAGCCCTGGATGTTGCGCTGGCCTGTGAAACCATCTGACTTACACTATTCCATTTTCATCCATATGTCTATCCAATGACCACTTAAATGCCCTTAAAGTTGGCGAGTCTACTACTGTTGGAGGCAGGGCGTTCCAAGCCCCTACTACTCTCTGTGTAAAGAAACTACCTCTGACATCTGTCCTATATCTATCACCCTTCAACTTAAAGTTATGTCCCCTCGTGTTTGCCATCACCATCCGAGGAAAAAGGCTCTCACTATCCACCCTGTCCAACCCTCTGAATATCTTATATGTCTCTATTAAGTCACCTCTTCTCCTCCTTCTCTCCAACGAAAACAACCTCAAGTCCCTCAGCCTTTCCTCGTAAGACCTTCCCTCCATACCAGGCAACATCCCAGTAAATCTCCTCTGCACCTTTTCCAAAGCTTCCACATCCTTCCTGTAATGCGGTGACCAGAACTGCACGCAATACTCCAGGTGCGGCCGCACCAGAGTTCTGCACAGCTGCAGCATGACCCCGTGGCTCCGAAACTCGATCCCCCTACTAATAAAAGCTAACACACCATATGCCTTCTTAACAGCTCTAATAACCTGGGTGGCAACTTTCAGGGCTTTATGTACCTGGACACCAAGATCTCTCTGCTCATCTACACTACCAAGAATCTTCCCATTCGCCCAGTATTCTGCAATCCTGTTACTCCTTCTGAAGTGAATCACCTCACATTTTTCCGCATTAAACTCCATTTGCCATCTCTCAGCCCAGCTCTGCAGCCTATCTATGTCCCTCTGTAACCTACAACTTCCTTCGGCACTATCCACAAATCCACCGACCTTCGTGCCATCCGCAAATTTACTAACCCACCCTTCTACACCCTCATCCAGGTCATTTATAAAAATAACAAACAGCAGTGGCCCCAAAACAGATCCTTGCGGTACACCACTAGAAACTATACTCCAGGATGAACATTTACCATCAACCACCACCCTCTGTCTTCTTTCAGCTTGCCAATTTCTGATCCAAAGCACTAATTCACCTTCAATCCTATACTTCTGTATTTTCTGTAATAGCTGACCGTGGGGAACCTTATCAAACGCCTTACTGAAATCCATATAGACCACATCTACGGCTTTACCCTCATCCACCTGTTTGGTCACCTTGTAAAAAAACTCAATAAGGTTTGTGAGGCACGACCTACCCTTCACAAAACCGTGCTGACTATCTCTAATGAACGTATTCTTTTCAAGATGATTATAAATCCTGTCTCTTATAACCTTTTCCAACATTTTACCCACAACCGAAGTAAGGCTCACAGGTCTATAATTACCAGGGCTGTCTCTACTCCCCTTCCTGAACAAGGGGACAACATTTGCTATCCTCCAGTCTTCCGGCACTATTCCTGTCGACAATGACGACATAAAAAATCAAGGACAAAGGCTCTGCAATCTCCTCCCTGGCTTCCCAGAGAATCCGAGGATAAATCCCATCTGGCCCAGGGGACTTATCTATTTTCCTACTTTCCAAAATTGCTAACACCTCCTCCTTGTGAACCTCAATCCCATCTAGCCTTGGATGCATCTCATCTTTTCCTGGTACTTTATTCAATTTAAGTACAGACAGACTATCTAATACTTCCTCTTTATCAATTTTAAACCCCACTAGTGTCTGACTTACCTCCTCTTTCAACATTGCCTGGGTTGCATCTTAGAATCATAGAAAGTTTATGGCACAGAGAGAGACCACTTGGCCCAACATGCCAATGTTGTCCAAAAAACGACCCATCCATTCTAATCCTACCTTCCAGCATTTGATAGATTACAGCACTTGAGGTGCATATCCAGGCACCTTTTGAATGAGTTGTTGGTTTCTGCCTCAACTACCCTTTCGGACAGTGAGTTCCAGACTCCCACCACCCGCTGGGTGTAGAATAAAATCCGCAGCTCCCTTTTAATCTTTCTACCAATCACTTTAAGTCCATGCCCCCTCGTCACTGACCTCTTTGCTCAGGTGAATGGACCCTTCACCTCCACTCTACCCAGGCCCCTCTCAGTTTTGTACATTTCAATCAGATTTATCCTCAGCCTTCTCTATTTCAAGGAGAACAATCCCAGCCTGTCCAATCTTTCCTCATAGCTGCATTTTTCCAGTCCCCGCCGCATCCTCATAAATCTCCTCTGCACCCTCTCGGGTGCAATTACATCTTTCCTGTAAAGCGGTGAGCAGAACTGCACACTGTACTCACGTTGTGTGCTAACCAATGAGTTATAGAATTCTAGCATAACCTCCCTGGCCGTATATTCTATACCTCGGCTAATAAAGGAAAGGATTCCATATCTTCTTCCTTGGTAAAGACAGGTGGAAATTATTCATTTATTACCTCAGCTATATTCTCTGCCTCCTTGTGCCAATCCCCTTTATGGTCCGGAGTCGGCCCCATTGTTCCTTTTACTACCTTTTTAGTATGTAGATGCCAATAGAAAACTTTGGGATTTCCTTTAATGCTCGCCTCTTTTCATGCTCTCTCTTTGCTTCTCTTATTTGCTTTTTCACTTCCCCTCTGGACCTTCTGTATTCAGCCTGCTTCTCAATAGTATTTTCTACCTGATGTCCGTTATATCAGACATAAACTTGTCAACCTTTCGTGCGGCCTTCAAAGATCTGTCTGAATACACACCAAGTCTCTCTGTTACTGTCTCCTCATTTAAACAATACCCATTTGTTTCTGTTGCCTTCCCTTACACTTCTTACCCAAATGTCTCGCTTCACACTTCACTGTGTTAAATTACATCTGCCATGTTCCTGCCCATTTCACCAGTCAGTCTCCATCATCCTGAAGTCTGCTACTATCCTTCTCACTGTTTATTAACATTTCTGACTTTCCTGCCATCCGAAAACTTTGACATTATTTCCACTGTACACAAGCCCATTGCATTAACATACAACAATAGTGATCCCAACAGTGACCCTGGGGAACTCCATTGACTACTTCCCTCCAGACTGAAGAATAACCATTCTCCACTATTCTCTACTTTCTCTCACTGCGCTAATTTCCCGCATGCTTTCGTTGAAAATAAAAGAACAGACTTCCATTTATGAAACGCCTTTCATGACCAGTGTATGTTCCAAAGTGATTTACAACCAATGAATACTTCTTAAAGCGAAGTCATTCTTGTAATGCAGAAAACAGGCAGACTATTTCTGCACAGCAAGCTCCCACAAGCAGCAATGTGATGATGATCAGATCTGTTTTTGCGATGCTTATTGAAGGATAAATATTGACAAGGACACCGTGAATAATTCCCCTGCTCTGCTTCTACATAGTGCAATGGGATCCTTAACATCCACCTGAGAGGGCAGACTGCAACTTGGTTTAAAGTTTCATTCGATAGACTGCACCTCTGTCAGTGCTGCACTGCAATGTCAGCATTGATTCTTGTGATCATGTCCTGCAGTGACACTTGATCCTGGAAGCTTGTGACTGAAAGGGGAGAGAGCTACAAACTGAGCCAGGGCTGACATTAGCCCTTTAATCCCACGTGTTTCTAATTCGGTAACACGGTTGTTATGTGGTACTTTCTCAAACGCCTGTGGAAAGGATAGGGATATTGTGAAAGTACAGGCAGGAGAAATAATAGAATGGCACAAACTGAATGAGGTCATTCGGCCCATCATGTCTGTGCTGCCCCTTTCAAAGAGAAATCCAGTCAGTCCCACTCCCAGGCTTTTTCACTGTATCCTTGCATTTTTTCTCCTTCAGATATTTATCCAATTCCCTTTTGGGATCTACTATTGAATCTGTATCCATCAGCCTATCAGACAGTGCATTCCAAATCCAAACCACTCAGAAACAAAAATCCTCATGTCAGCTTCTTTTACCAATCGCCTTAAATCTGTGTCTCTGGTTAGTGACCCCTTGGACATTGGAAACAGTTTCTCTTTATTTAATTTATCTAAATCCTTCTAATGTTAAACACCTCAATCAAATCTCCTCTGAAAGTTCTCTGCTCTAAGCAGAACAACCCCAGCTACATAACTGTAATCCCTCATGCCTGGACAAATTCCAGTAAAACAGTACTGTACCCTCTCTGAAGGCTTCATGTCCTTACTTCATGTGTGGTTCCCAGTCTTCGACACAAGACTCCAGGTGGAGCTGAACTAGTATTTTATATATGTTTCACATAATGTCCTTGCTTTTTTTCCTTTTGCCTCTATTTATAAACCCTAGGATCCCATATATTTATTAACTGTCCAGTTAACATTTCCTGCCACCTTCAAAGATTTGTGTATAAACACCCCATGTGTCTCTGTTATTTCACCACCTTTATGGTTGTACCATTTAACTTGTATTGTCTCTGCTCATTCATCATTTCAAAATGTATTACCTCACACATCTGCAATGTCAATTAAATATTGAGAAGATTGAAGCCATTGTTTTCTGTCTCTGCTCCAAACATTTCCTAGTTACACACTCCATCCCTCTCCTTTGTAAATGTTTGAGACGAAGCCAAGCTGTTCACAGACTTGCTAACATAGTTAACCTTGAGATCCCTTGAGATGAGCTTCCTACCAAATTCTCACACCATCAGTAAAAAGGCCTATTTCCACCCTTGGTGGAGTTGCATTGCTGGTTAAAGAGGAAATTAACGCAATAGTGAGGCAGGATATTAGCTCTGACGATGCCGAATATGTATGGGTCGAGCTGAGAAACACGAAGGTGTAGAAAACGTTAGTGGGGGTTGTATATAGACCCCCAGACTGTAGTGCTGAATTTGGGAATGGCAATGAACAGGAAATTAGAGACGCATGCGATAAAGGAACATCTGTAAATTTGGGTTTCTTGAATCTGCATATAGATTGGGCAAATTAAATTGGTCACAATACATTGTGGAGGAATTCCTGGAGAATATGCAGGATGGTTTTCAGGGCCAATTCTTTGAGGAACCAACTGAAGAACAGGACATCCTAGACTGGTTATTGTGTAATGAGAGAGGAATAATTGACAATCTAGTTGTGCGAGATCCCTCTGGGATGAGCGACCATAATATGATAGAATTCTTCATCACGAGGGAGAGTGACCTAGTTGATTCTGAGACTAAGTTCGCGAATCTTAATAAAGTAAGCTACGAAAGTATGAGGCATGAGTTGTCGATGATACATTGGGAAACGTTACATAAAGAGATGACCCTGGATAGGCAATGGCAAACATTCAAAGAGCACATGGATGAACAGCAACAATTGTTTACTCCTGTCTGGTGCAAACGTAAAACGGAAAAGGTAGCCAAATCATGGCTTACAATGAAAGTTCGAGATGGCATTAGATCCAAGGATGAGGCATATAAATTCGCCAGGAAAAAACAACAGACCTGAGGATTGGGAGCAGTTTAAAATTCAGCAAAGGAGCACCAAGGGATTGATTGAGAAGGGGAAAATGGAGTACAAGAGTAAGCTTGCGGGGAACATAAAAACTGACAGTAAACGAATCTATAGGTATGTGAAGCGGAAAAGATTGGCGAAGACAAATGTCGGTCCGTTACAGTCAGAAACAGGGAAATTTATTATGGGAAACAAAGAAACGGCTGACCAACTAAATGCATCCTTTAGTTCTGTCTTCACAAAGGAGGACACCAATATCATACCAGAAATGTTGGTGAATACAGGGTTTAGTGAGAGAGAGGAACTGAAAGAAATCAGTATTAGTAGAGTAATGGTGTTGGGGAGGTTGATGGTATTGAAGGCCGATAAATCCCCAGGGGCTGGTAATCTACATCCCAGAGTACTTAAGGAAGTGGCCCTAGAAATAGTGGATGCATTGGTGGTCATGTTCCAAGATTCTATGGACTCTGGAACAGTTCCTACAGATTGGAAGGTAGCTAATGTTATCCCACTATTAAAAAAGGGATGTAGAGAGAAAGCAGGAAATAGTAGACCAGTCAGCCTGACATCGGTCGTGGGGAAAATCCTGGAGTCCATTATCAAATATTTTGCAGCAGAGCACTTGGAGAATAGTGGTAGAGTCGGACAGAGTCAGCATGGATTTATGAAAGGGAAATCATGCTTGATAAATCTACAAGCATTCTTCGCGGATGTAACTCGTGGAGTTGATGAGAGGGAGCCAGTGGGTGTGGTTTATTTGCACTTTCAGAAGGCTCTCGACAAAGTTCCACGTAAGGGTTTAGCATGTAAAATTAAAGTGCACGAGACTGGGGGTAGTGTATTGCGATGGATAGAAAATTGGTTGGGAGACAGGAAACAAAGCATTGGAACATACGGATCTTTTTCTGAATGGCAGGCAGTGACTCGTGGGGTACCGCAGGGATCGGAGCTAGGACCCCAGCTATTCACAATATATATGTTAATGATTTAGATGAGGAAACTAGATGTAATATCTCCAAAATTGCAGATGATACAAAATTGAGTTTGAGGGTAAGTTGTGAGGAGGATGCAGAGAGGCTTCAGGGTGATTTGGACAAGTTGAGCGACTGGGCAAATGCATGGCAGATGCAGTATAATGTGGATAAATGTGAAGTTATCCACTTTACGAGCAAAAACAGGAAGGCAGATTATTATCTGAACGGCTATAAACTGAGAGAGGGGAATATGCAGCGACACCTGGGTGTTCTCGTACACCAGTCACTGAAGGTAAGCATGCAGGTGCAACAGGCGGTAGAAAAAGGCGAATGTTATGTTGGCCTTTATGGAGACAGGATTCGAGTACAGGAGCAGGGATGTTTTACTGCAATATACAGGGCCTTGGTGAGGCCGCACTTGGAATGTTGTGTGCAGTTTTGGTCTCCTTATCTGAGGAAGGATGTTCTTGCTATAGAGGGAGTGCAGGAGAGTTTTACCAGACTGATTCCTGGGGTGGTAGGACTGCCGTATGAGGAGAGAGTGAATCGGTTAGGACTATATTCACTGGAATTCAGAAGAGTGAGGAGAGATCTCATCGAAACCTATAAAATTCTAACATGACTTGACAGGGTATATGCAGGAAGGATGTTCCCGATGGTGGGGGACTCCTGAACCACAGGATATGGGGTAAAACTTTCAGGACTGAGATGAGGAGACGTTTCTTCACCCAGAGAGTGGTGAGCCTGTGGAAACCTGCCATCACGCCCATATCCAAGGGGGATTGGAAGATTCTGGCCAGCGCCTCTGCTATTTCCCCCATTGCTTCCCTCAGCAACCCTCATACATCCCATCCAGACTGGATAAATGTTCAACTTTATTGTGGTACAGCAGTGTTGGATTGAAAAGGGTTAACAGAATCTGTTTGTTCCGTGACTGTAATTAATGTCAGTCTCCATGGACCCTAATTGTGTCACTGGACGTTTTCCATCTCCTATTAATAAGAGGCTTCTTTCAATGTGTTATTCCATAGTGTCAGTCGGAACATCAGACCCGGCACTTACAGAGATCAGATGCTCCAGAGAGATAGAGAGAGGATAGGTTAGAATCTGAGAACAAAAGACTGGAATGTTACAACAATGGGTCAGAAGCTGAGAACAATAGATTGGAATGTTACAACAATGGACAGGAGTTTATCCCCGGATCTTTACTCTCTTTCAACATATTATGATCGGATGTCATTAAACTCTCGTAGCGATCTCGCACTGAAGATTATTCAATACATTTACTATCCCATCCTGGCTTTTATTGGTGTCCCTGGTAAGTCTCTCTATCTGGCTATTAATTCTTTAAACCATGTTTAACTGCATTACTGCTCCTGTAATTTACTCTGCCCTTCTTGCTGCCGTTGTATGCCTGGTGAATATCTTCAGCCATGAGCTGTATAAAACATTGTGTACTGTATTACAGTTCTTGTCATATACTCTCTCATCTTTGCTGCTGTTGCTGTCTCTATTTCCGGCTAGCAGATCTGTAAACCCTGTTTCACTGAAGTACTGTTCTGTAATGTAAATTCTGGGAAGACTGAAGCCAGTGTCATTGGTCTCCATCACAAACTCATTCCCCTATCTGTGAAGCACATACTCCACCCTGCCCAATATCTGAAGCTCAACCAGACTGTTTGCAATCGGTGTGTTATATTTCAACCTGAGCTAAGTTCATCTTCATATTCTTTTCATCACCAACCCTGCCTAATACCACCTCTGTGATATCACCGCTCTCCACCTCTGCCTCTGCCCATCTACTGCGCAAACCCTCATCTGCATCACTGTTAAATACACAGCTGACTATTCTAATTCCATCTTGGTCACCCTCCCAGTTATAAACCTCCATAAACCACAGCCCATCCAGAACTCTGCTGCCTGTATCCTAACTCACACCAAATCCCGATCACCCATCACCCCTGTGCTCACTGATCTACATTGGCTCCCGGACTGGCAGCACCTTATTTTTAATATTCTCTTTCTTGTGTTTGAATCTCTCCATGGCTCACCCTTCCATTTATTCACTTTCCCCAGTCCATTTCACATATTCCTGCAAATCTTTCGACTTCAATCTTTTTTCAGTTCTCCTTGTAAAGTGAATTTATTTCCCACTGCATCTGTCCCGAGCCACGATTTTAGACTCTGCAGCAAGACTGCTGCTGACGGTACAGAATTGGGATCCATAAAGAGATGTGAATCGCACAGCCGGCCACTTCCGGTGCGGTCTGCACAATATCCCATGCTGGGCGGGGCTCCAGCCCAGTCGCATCATCTATGTGCTGTCAGCATGGTCTTCACAGCCGGCCACTTCTACTGTGGCCTGCACAATATCACATGCTGGGCAGGGCTCTCGCTCAATTGTACCTTGTATGTGTTGTTCCTTTGAGGGTGGATTTGAAAGTGATGTCAATGTACCATACCAGCATCTTTGATGTACTTCTTTGAAAGTTGGTCTGTGCATGTCCACTGACCACCTGTGTTAGTCAATGTCAGCTGAACATACATTTAGCATCACAATGAATCCCCTCAAATGTTATTTAAAAGGATCAGGCATCCGGCTTACAGGTGACGGGCTTTTGACTTACTTCTGCTATTGTAAAGTTAGTGGAGGTGCTGTGGATGGTTTTCTGGAGGTTGTGTTGTGAGCTGCTGCAGACATTCAGGGAGGACAGAAGATTTGGTGACCCAAATCTGGACAAGGAATGGGGACTATATTTACAGTGTCTTTGGGTCTATGACATGACCAACACATGGAGCAGAGGCTGCAGAGAGGGGAAGCTCTGTAAAGAGGGAGGAGGAGGGGGCTTTGCCCTACCCACCCCGGGTTTTCCAAGAGCACTTTTCCTACCTACACCTAACCCAGGAGCAGTGCGTGAGGTGGCTCTGATTCAATAAGGATGTGGTCACATAGCAGTGTCACCTCCTGTAACACGACTTGGAGCCTCACAGCAGGGTGAGGAAGGAGCTGTCAGTGGCCGTTAAAGTCACAGTTTCATTGAACTTCTGTGTATCTAGATCTTTCCAGACAGGAGCAGGAGACATATCCAACATGGAGTCACAGAGAGTGAATTGGTCATTTGCGGCACTGAAGGTGGTCATTCGGCCCCTCCATGCCAGCTCTCCCTGGAACAATCCAGTCAGTCCCAATCCTCCGCTCAGTCCCCGTATCCCTGCAAGTTCATTTCCTTCTGGTGTCCATCCAATTTCCTTTTGAAATCATTAATTGCCTCAGCGTCCACCACCCTCATGGGCAGTGAGTTCCAGCTTATTACCATCCACTGTCTAAAAATGTTCCTCCTCATATTCCCCCTGTATCTCTTACCCAAAACCTTCCATCTGTGTCCCCCAGTCCGTGTTTCATCAGTTAATGGGAACAGTTTTTCCTTGTCTGGCTTATCTAAACTTATCATAAGCTTGTACACCTCTACCAAAGCTCTCTAAAGCTCCTTTACTCCAGGGAGAACAACTCCATCTTCGCCAAACTAACCTTGTCGCTAAACCCCCATCCCTGAAACCATTTTTGTAAATCTCCTCTGCATCCTCTCAAGGACCTTCACATCCTTCCTAAAGTGTGGTGACCAGAACTGGACACAGTTCTCTAGTTGAGGCCTAACCAAAGCTTTATAACGTTTCAGCATAACCTCCCTGCCTTTGTATCTTTGTCTGTAATTATGAAGCCCAAGATCTGATATGATTTGCTAAACACTCTCCTAATATGTCCTGCCACCTTCAAAGATCAGTGCATATGGAGGCCCAGGTCCCTCTGTTCCTGCACAATCTTTAGTAATGTGTCATTATGTCCACATTGCCTCCCTAATCCTTCTGACGAAATACATCACCGCACACTGCTCTGTAATAAATTCTACCTGCCACTTCTCTGTCCATTCTGCCAGCCTATCTAAGTTCTGTTGCGGATGGTTTGTATCATCCTCCCTGTTTATCACACCTACAAGATTACTATCATCGGAAAATTTTGAAATTCTACTTTGCATTCCAAGGTGCATGTCATTTATATATAGCAAGGAAAAAAAATCAGCGTTCCTAGCACTGACCCTTGGGGAACATCACTGTCTACCATCCTCCTGTCTGAAAAACAGCCATTTAACACAAGACTCGTTTTGCTGTCCTTTGGACAATTTTTGATCCAATTGGATGCTATTCCATGAGCTTCAATTTTGTTAACCAAGCATTTGTGTGGTTCTTCATCGAATACTTTACTAACATCCAGGGAGACAACATCCACCACATTCCCTTCATCAACCTTCTCTGATCATCGAAATCAATTCAATTAGTTCATTAAGCATAATCTGCCTTTTAGAAATCCGTGCTGACAATCCGTAATTAGCTCAAACCTCTCCAAGTGTGTGTTGTCCTTTTTCCCTGATTATTGTTTCTAAAACCTTACTCGCCACTGATGTTAAACTAACTGACCAGTAGTTACTCGTCTTGTGTGTTGCCCATTGATAATTATGGGAGGTGACGGTGACCATCTATGTCATCATTTTCTCCCTCAGCAGGGGGAAGCAGGATGAGAGATCCCGTGGCTTTGTCAGGATAGAGGGATTCCTGATGGTGTGGGTGTCTCTGCGGGGCCCCCGTTGTCAGGAGCTGGAAAAGTTCTCACTCCATGAATGCACAGTTGGTGTGTGAGAATGCCCAGTACATCATGTTGGTGAATGTCCACTATCCTGGCAGCAGCCACCATACATTCATTCTGATGCAGTCAGCCGGTTCCAACACTTTGGCCGCCATGCAGAACCAGAATGTGGCTCCTCGGAGATGAAAGATTCCATTCTCTAGACACAGCTCATGTTTCTGCATCCCCAAACCACCTCCCACCGCCAACTAACCACACACAATTAACATGTGTATAACGTGAGTAATGGAGTCACCAGGCACATGGTGGAACAGATCATCGGTGTGAGGAAGCAATGCTTCCGATGTCTGAACCGCTCGGGGGAGTCCTCCAGTACAAACTGGAGCAGGTGTTCAAGTTCATGGTGTTCTGCTGCACCCTTCATATCATCACCATCATGAGGACACAGGCATTGGCAACAGGAATCCAGAGGACACCTCAGGAGGAGGAGCAGGAGGAGACCGGGAGGATATTTCCTGGATGCCATCGACCCGGACAGGCTGTCGGAGAGTCCCTGATAAGATTCCGGTTCCGTAGGACTACTTCCCTTTCCCACCATGGATCCCCCATTCTCCCCCATTACACCCATCTGAGACGCCCCATCACAGTGTCCCCTTGGTCACCATCCTGCAATGAAAAACACCAACAAAAACCTTTTCATTAACATCTCTATCCAACAACACATCCAATTATCCAAACAAAACTGAACTATTCACCCTTGAATATTCCCTTAGTGCCAGTCTTGTGGCTTCCCTCGACTTGCCTCGTGCTCCTGCACAGTGTTTCCCCAGTGACTGCAGCATGGTTGGTGGAAGGCTGCTGACTTTCACTGGGGAGACTGCAGATGGCCTTGCAGGACGTCCTTGAGCAGCACAGGGCTTTGCGGGTTCGTAGTCGGATTGCACCACCTCGACATGGGCAGCAGCAGCCTGGGCTGGCTGATGGGGAACAGCAAGGACACTAGTGGAGTGGCAGTGAATGGAGGACAAATACTGTCATCCTGAGAGAGGACAGCAAGTTCATGCTCCACAGAGACACTGTCACTGCCAAGGGGCGACACCTCAGCAATCCTGGTAATCTACTGGATCACAGTTTGCTGGAATGCTGTGAGAGCCTGCAAACCCCTTTGAACACTGAGATCTACAGCCATGATAACAGCTGTCTGATCCTGCCTGGCAGCAAACATGGATCTCATGTCCTCAATCTGAGCTTCCACTGCAGCACTGAGACTTTGGGTGTCTGCCGTCTGTGCTGCAGTGGAAGCTGAGACAATGGTATCAGACACTGTATCACGGCTGGGTCCACTAGTGCTGTCATGGAGTTAGTGACCACTTCCACAGGGGAAAGAATGGGCTTCAAGCTCTGTGAAATGCCCTGTGTGATGTTGGAGCTGGACTCCTCCGTGTTCCTTGACAGTGACAACAGACTGTCTGACAGGCCTGTCAATGGACAAAGTATCTCAGTGTACATGTCCATCAGCATTCCCCTGTCTGCTGTTCCAGCAATATTTACATCTGAGTCCTGTGTATTATAACTCGTTTGTGACCTCGCCCTCTGGTGAGCTGACACATGAACTATCCTTTCCCCCTGGCCTGGCTGCAGCTCACTTGTGCTCGGTGACTCAACCCGTGCAGATTGTGTCTCTATACCAAACTCTAAGGTTGACACAATGCAAGTATTTGATCTGGTGACTGTGAGTATCAGACCAAGTGATGGGGCTTCACAATCAGTGCTGTGTTGCTGCTCTCTCTCTGTCTCCTGGATCTGATGTGACTGGGAAACTGGCAGTTTTGGGTTATTATCGGAAAGTATAAAATCAGAAAGGGAGGGTTCGGTCAGGGATTGGGGGTGGGATGGAAAGCAGGAGGTCCATGGTCCCGCCATCTGCAGCTTGGACATCATCCCAGACAGCAGGATGCGGGCGGAGGTGGGAGTTAAGAAGGGACATAAGGCAGCAACATAGTATCATCCTGAATGCTTTCGGTGATGCAGGATGCTACGGGCTCTGTCACAGCCGGTCCCATGATGTGGAGAAGCATCTCCTCCCTCAGGCTCAGGGGATTAAGGTATGCCTGGTCCCCGTCGGTTCACTGCTGCTCCCTGTGATTATGGGCCACCTTGTCCTGTAAGAGAGAGGGCAGAATGTCAGTGACTGTGTTGCACTGTTTGGGTGCTGTGCCTACCATAGCTGAATAGCTGGAGATATGTGGAGGCAGTGAGAGATGGGTGTGAGGCTGGTATCAGTGGAAGGTGTGTGTGGGTAAGGTGGTGTATGTTCATGATAGGTGTGAGTCCTGAGTGTTAGGGACTGCTGATGGGTGAGTGATAGGGGTGTGTTATATTGAGCAGTGTGAGAGGTTGGTGGTGTTGAGGGTAGGAGATGCCATGTGGTGATGAAGTCACTGACATTTACCACCCGTGTGAGCTCATTAAACTTCTTCTGGCTCTGCTGCCAGGTCGTCGGGGCCAGACTTCTTGCATTCACCTCTGTGGCCACTTGCTCCCATTCTCTTCGGAGGGTGTATCTTGAGGGTCTCCACACCACCCTACAGAAACATGGGCTCTCTTCTCCTGTTACTCTCCATGACTAAGGCCTCCAGCACCGCATTCGTGAGCCGCAGAGCCCTCTCTCTGTCCTAGTGTTCCATTTACCTTGTCTCCAATTGCAGCATTCACAGTCAGCAGCAGCAGCCTTCTGTGATTCAGTGCAGCTTCCCTTCAAGAGGGACAGACTGTCTTTAAGAGCTGAATGCTGGCTGAAAGACGAGCCAGCCTCACACACAGTTAGGCTCCTGTTAAATGTGCAGGAAAACAGCAGCGCGGGTCACCATGGGCGACACGAATTTTTCATGGAAATGAGGACATAACAGGAGCTTTATGTGTCACCTGCCTCAACAGGAGTGGACACATGCGGATCATAATCCCTCTGCCGACAAAGCGATGCAAACCCGATTTTCTCGTTCTTGCTATTTCCCTTTACGTCATTCACACTTTCCCCCTCTCACTCTCTCTCTCTTCACTCTCTGTTTATTGCTCATACAATCAGAAGGAGGTCTGTCGGCCCATTGTGCCAGTACTGTTTCTTTGAAAGAGCTATCTAATTAGTATTAATAGAGGCCTAGATTGAATTGTCGCTTTCCTGCTGTGTAAGTGGGACTCAGTACCACTCCAGCTGGTATTAATAGTGGCCTGGAATGAACTGTCTCTTTCCTGGTGCTTGAGTGGGACTCCGTTCCACTTCAGCTGCTATTAATAGAGGTCTGGTTTGAATTGGCTCTTTCCTGGTGTGTGAGTGAGACTCAGTACCACTCCAGCTGGTATTAATCGGCACAGTGGCGCAGGGGCAGGACAGTGGTGCAGTGGTTAGCACTGCAGCCTCACAGCTCCAGCCACCCGGGTTACTGCCTGCGTGGAGTTTGCAAATTCTCCCTGTGTCTGCGTGGGTTTATTCCGGGTGCTCCGATTTCCACCCACATGCCAAAGACTTGGAAGGTTGATAGGTTAATTGACCATTATAAATTGCCACTAGTAAAGGTAGGTGGTAGGGAAATATAGGGATAGGTGGGGATGTGGTAGGGATATGGAATTAGTGTAGGATTAGTATAAATGGGTGGTTGATGGTCGGCACAGACACGGTGGGCCAAAGGGCCTGTTTCAGTGCTGTATCTCTGAACTAAACTAAAACTATCTAATTAGTTCCTCTCCCCTCCTCTTTCCCCAGACTCCTGCGTTTTTTCTCCTTTTCAATTATTTGTTAAATTTCCTTTTGAAATATATTATTGAATATTCTTCCACCATCTCTTCAGGCAGTGAATGCCAGATCCCAACAACTCGCTGTGTCAGAAAATTATTTTCATTTCACCTCTGGTTCTTTTTCAATCTGTGTCTTCTTAATACTGAACTTTCTGACACTGGAAACCGTTTCACATTAATTATCCCATCAAAACCCTTCATGATTTTGAATTCTCTTAAATCTCCTCTTACCCTTCATTGCAACCCCAGCTTTTCCAATCTCTCCACGTAACTGGTACCCAGATCCCTGGTACCATTCCAGAAAATCACCTCAGTATCTTCACTAAGTCCTTGACATCCTTACCAAAGTGTGGTGATTAGAATTGGACACAATTCTCCAGCTGGGATCTAACCAATGATGTATAAAGATCAGCATTTCCTCCTGAATTTTTTTTACTCTGTGCCTCTCTCTCACACACCAAGGACACTACATGTTACCTTCAAAGATCTGTGTGTGTACAGCCCAGGTCTCCCCAATCCTGCACCCACTTTATAATGGTACCATTGAGTTTATATTGTTTCTCCACATACTTCCTACCCAAATGTCTCACTTCACACTTCACTGTGTTAAATTACATCTGCCATGTTCCTGCCCATTTTACCAGTCAGTCTCTGTCTTCCTGAAGTCTGTTACTATCCTTCTCACTGTTTGTTAACATTTCTGAGTTTCCTGCCATCTGAAAACTTTGACATTAGCCCATTGCATTAACATACAGCAACAGTGATCCCAACAGTGAACCTGGGGAACCCCACTGTGTACTTCCCTCCAGACTGAACAACAACCATTCTCCAATACTCTCTGATTTCTGACACTTCGCTAATTTCCTGCATGCTGTCATTGTAAATTTTAAAAAAAACTTCCATTTATGTAGCGCCTTCATGACCACTGCATGTCCCAAAGCGATTTACAATCAATGAGTACTTATTAAACCCTAGTCACTATTGTCATGTAGGAAAGATGGCAGAAGATTTCCGCACAGCAAGCTCCCACAAGCAGCAATGTGATAATGATCAGATCTTTAACATCCACCTGAGAGGGCAAATGTTTGTTTAATGTTTCATTCGATAGACGGCACATCTGACAGTGCAACACTCCCTCAGTCATGTCACTGCAGTGTCAGCCTTGAATCTTGTGATTAAGTCCTGTTACCTATTTCTTGCGATCAAATGACACTTGATCCTAGAAGCTTGTGACTGAAAGGGGAGAGAGTTACAAACTGAGCCACTGCTGTCATTGGTCCTTTAATCCCATGTGTTTCTAACTTGGTAACATGGCTGTTATGTGGTACTTTATCAAACGCCTGTTTAAAGGATAGGAATATGAGGAAAGTAGAGGCAAGAACAATCATGGAAACATAGAATAGCATTGCACTGAAGAAGGCCATTTGGTCCAACATTTCAGTGCTGGCCCTTTTGAAGATCTACCAGTTAGTCCCACACCCTGGCTCTTTTTTATATTCATTCATGGGATTTGGACGGCACTGGCTTGGCCAGCATTTATTGCACTTGTTGCCCTTGAGAAGGTGATGGTGAGCTGCCTTCTTCAACCGCTGCAGTCCATTTGGAGTAGGTAGACCCACAGTGCTGTTAGGAAGGGATTTTGACCCAGCGACAGTGTAGGAACGGCGATATAGTTCCAAGTCAGGACGGTGTGTGACTTGAAAGGGAACTTGAAGGTGGTGATTTTCTTATGTATTTTCTGCCCTTGTCCTTCTAGTTGGTAGAGGTCGTGGGTTTGGAAGGTGCTGACAAAGGGGCCTTGGTGCATTGCTGCAGTGCATCTAGCAGATGGTACATGCTGCTGCCACTGTGCGGCTGTGGTGGAGGGAGTGAATGTTTGTAGATGGGGTGGCAATCAAGCGGGCTGCTTTTTCCTGAATGGTGTCGAGCTTCTTGAGTGTTGTTGGAGCTGCACCCATCCAGGCAAGTGGAGAGTACTCCTGACATCACACTCCTGACTTGTGCCTTGTAGATGGTGAAGAGGCTTTGGGGAGTCAGGAGGTGAGTTACTCGCCTCAGGATTCCTCGCCTCTGACCTGCTCTTGTAGCCACGGTATTTATATGGCTACTCCAGTTCAGTTTCTGTTCAATGGTAGCCCCCAGAATGTTGATAGTGGGGGATACAGCGATGGTATGCCATTGAATATCAAGGGGAGATGGTTAGATTCTCTCTTGTTGGCATGGTCATTATCTGGCACTTGTGTGGCACGAATGTTACTTGCCACTTATCAGCCCAAGCCTGGATATTGTCCAGGTCTTGCTGCATTTCTGCACGGACTGCTTCAGTATCTGAGGAGTCAGGAATGGTGCTGAACATTGTGCAATCATCAGCGAACATCCCCACTTCTGACCTTATTATTGAAGGAAGATCATTGATGAAGCAGCTGAAGATGGTTGGGCCTAGGACACTACCCTGAGGAACCCCTGCAGTGATGTCCTGGAGCTCAGATGATTGACCTCCAACAACCACAACCATCTTCCTTTGCACTAGGTATGACACCAGCCAGCGGAGGGTTTGAGATAATGAGGTAATGAGATCAGGAGCTGAGTGGCTGTAGCAGAACCTAAACTGAGCGTCAGTGAGCAGGTTATTGCTAAGCAAGTGCTGTTTGGTAGCTCTGCTGATGACACCTTACATCACTTTACTGATGATTGACAGTAGGCTGATGGGGCGGTAATTGGCCGGGTTGGACTTGTCCTGCTTTTTGTCTACAGGACATACCTGGGAAACTTTCCACATTGCCGGGTTGATGCCAGTGTTGTAGCTGTACTGGAACTGCTTGGCTAGGGGTGCAGCAAGTTCTGGAGCACAGGTCTTCAGTACTATTGCCGGAATATTGTCAGGGCTCATAGCCATTGCAGTATCCAGTGCCTTCTGTCATATCTTGATATCACGCAGAGTGAATCAAACCCTGAGAAACAGTACTGTATTCTCCCCTCCACCTCCAGTCTGAACAATGACTTTTCACCACTTCTCTCTGCTTTCTGTCCCTGAGTCACTGTCATATCCACACTATCACTGTCACATTAATCCATGTGTTCCATTTTTCATAACAAGTCTATGAAATGTTATTTGTTTACAGGCCTTTTAAAATTCTATATACATAAATGGATATACACGAGTAGGGGAGGAAGATGTTGGTATGGTTCTTCATGAATACTTTGGATCTGTCTTAACAAAAGGGGGGGACGATGCAGATATTGTGGTTAAGGAGGAGGAGTGTGAATTATTGGATGTGATATACATAGGGAGAGAGGAAGTATTAATGGGATTTGCATCCTTGAAAGTTGATAAATCACCAGGGCCAGGTGAAATGTATTCCAGGCTGTCAAAAGAGGTGAGAGAGGAAATGGCAGAGGGTCTGACCATCATTTTCCAGTCCGCACTGGATACAGGTGGAGTGCCAGAGGATTGGTGAACTGTTAAAATTGTACCTCTTTAAAAAGGGAGCAAGGGATAGACCGAATAATTGCAGGCCAGTCAGTCTAACCTCAGTAGTGGGCACATTATTGGAATCTATTCTGAAAGACAGGAGAAAGTGTCACTTGGAAAGGCACAGGTTAATCACGGATATTGAGCATGGATTTGATAAGGGAAGATATTGTTTGACCAAGTTGACTGAATTTTTCGAAGAAGTAGCAAGGATGATAGATGAGGGTTGTGCAGTTGATATGGTCTACATGGATTTTGACAAGGCTTTTGTCAAGGTCCCATGTGGCGTACTAGTTAAAAAGATAAAATCCCATGGAACCCAGGGAAATTCAACAAGCTGGATGCAAAATTGTCTCGGTGACAGGAAACAAAGGGTGATTGTTGACGGGTGTTTCACTGACTTGAGGCCTGTTCCCAGTGACGTTCCACAGGGCTCAGCACTGGACTTCCTGCTTTTTGTGGTATATATTAACGATTTGAACGTAAATGTAGGGGGCATGATCAAGATTTGTGCAGATGGTACACAGATTGGTCGTGCGGTCGATAGCGAGGAGGATAGCTGTAGGCTGCAGGAAGATATTGATGGCAGAAAAGTGACAAATGGAATTCAACCTGGATAAGTCTAAGGTGATGCAATTGAGGAGGTCAAACAAGGCAAAGGGATAGACGATTAATAGGAAAATACTGAGAAGTGTAGAGGAAGTGAGGGACCTTGGAGTCAATGTCCACTGATCCCTGAAGGTAGCAGGTCAGGTCGATAAGGTGGTTAAGAAGGCATATGGACTCCTTTCCTTTATTAGCTGAGGTATAGAATACAAGAGCAGGAAGGTTATGCTGGAAGTAGATAAATCATTGGTTAGGTCACAACCTGAGTACTGTGTGCAGTTCTGGTCACCTCATTACACAAAGGACGTACTTTCGCTAAAGAGGGTACAGAGGAGATTTACGAGGATGTTGCCTGGACTGGAAAAATGCAGCTATGAAGTAAGATTAGATAGGCTGGGGTTGTTCTACTTGGAACAGAGAAGGCTGAAGGGAGACCTGATTGAAATGGACAGAATTTCGTGGGGCCTGGATAGAGTGGAGGTGAAGCGTCTATTCACCTTAGCAGAGAGATCAGTGAATAGGGGGCAGTGACTTAAAGTGCTTGGTAGAAGGACTATCGGGGAATTGAGGAGAAACTTGTTCGTCCAAAAATGCAGAATTGGCTCAGTGACAGGAAACAAAGGGTAATTGTTATAATAAAAGCAAAATACTGCAGATGCTGGAAATCTGAAGTAAAAACAAGAAATGCTGGAAATACTCAGCAGGTCTGGCAGCATATGTGGAGGGAGAAGCAGAGATAATGTTTCAGGTCAGTGAAGAAGGGTCACTGACCTGTAACGCTAACTCTGCTTCTCTCTCCACAGATGATGCCAGACCTGCTGAGTATTTCCAGCATTTCTTGTTTTTATGAAACTGTAATTGTTGACGGTTATTTTAGTGACTGGAGGACAGCTTCCTTTGGCATTCCACAGGGTTCAGTCCTGGGTCCCCTGTTTTTAGTGAGGGTCTGGAACTTACTGCCTGTAAGGATAGTTGAGGCAGAATCCCTCCACTCATTCAAAAGGAGTCTGGATGTTCACCTCAAGTGCCATAATCTTCAGGGCTATGGATCAAATGCTGGAAGGTGGGATTAGAATAGGTGGATCATTTTTCGGCCGGTGCAGGTACAATGGGCCAAGTGGCCTCTTTCTCTGTCTTAAACTTTCTATGAGTATATTACATGAAATACGCTATCCTCATTAACACTCACAGTTACGTCCTGAACGAACTCGATCAAGATTATCAGGAATGAGTTTCCATTAACCTATCCATGCTACTTGTCATTGATTAACCCATGTTTTTACAAGCAAGATATATTTTTGTGCTGGGTTATGGCCTCTAGAATTTTCCAACCACCAACGTTAGACTGATAGTTACAGGGTTTATCCAACCTCTACTTTTTTAAACAGTGTAACATTTACAACCCTGCAGTCCTCTGGCATCAATCCCATATTCAAGGAGGATTGAAAGATTCTGTCCAATGCCTCTGTTATTCGCACCATTCCTTCCCTCAGTAACTATCATACATCCCATCCAGTTTATCCGATTGGTTTGGCCTGGTTACTGCCGATTATTATTGGATACCATTAGAATGGCGGATCTTTTATGCTCTGAGGATGATTCAATTTATTTACTATCCAATCCTCGCTATTATTGGTGTCCCTCGTAAGTCTCTGTATCCAATTATTAGATTCATATACCATATTTCACTGATTTAGTGTTCTTGTCATTTAAATCGTGTTAACTGAACCTGTTTGTTCAGTGACTGTAATTAATGTCAGTCTCCATGGACCTTAATGGTGTCACTGGAGGGTTTCCCTCTTCGATTAAGAAGGACTCCTTTCAATGTGTTATCCTATAGTGTCAGCGGGAGCATCAACCCCAGCACTAACAGGGATCAGCGGCTGCAGTGAGAGGGAGAGGATAGATCATAATCTGAATAATAGATTGGAATGTTACAACAATGTGTCAGAATCTGAGAACAATAGATTGGAATGTTACAACAATGGACAGGAGTTTATCCGATTGGTTTGGCCTGGTTACTGCCGATTATTATTGGATACCATTAGAATGGCGGATCTTTTATGCTCTGAGGATGATTCAATTTATTTACTAATTCATAAACCATATTTCACTGATTTAGTGTTCTTGTCATTTAAATCGTGAGAAGACTGAAACCATTATCTTCAGTTTCTGTCACAAACTCCGTTCCCGGTCCATGATCTGCATCCCCTCACTGGCCGTTGTCTGAGGCTGAACCAGGAAGTTTACAACCTCTGCTATCTATTTAATGCTGAGCTGAGTTCATCCCCATATTCACTCCATCCCCAACCCTGCCTATTGTTATGGCCAGGTGAGGAAGGGTCAAAGTCGCTCGGCTTTATTTGACCACAACAGTGTTTGTCCTTTATAAACAGTGAATATGCTGAACGTCTGAGTGAGTGTTTTACATTTTACCTTTGGTGTGATGGTGGAGGGACCGATTAGACTGGTTCTCTTGAGTTTAAACATGAAAGAGGTGAGTTTATTATACTTAACAATACAAACCCGATCTAAATATAATCATTAAAATAAATAGAACACATTTATGCACTCACTCAGACGAGAATCACACAGAAATAGATTACAGAGTGAGAAGTAAATTTGTGGTTGGATTGGAGTCCAGAAGAACTATTAAAAAAAAAACTCATTCTGTGAGGTTTGACTATTCCGTGTTCTCCTGCTGAAGTTGCCACCTTGAAATCTTTTTCTGGTCAAAGTGCAGTTTGTCACATGGTCCACATAGCTCAGGGATTTCTTTGAGGCAGACTTGCAGGTGGCTTTCTTCCCCTGGTTACTCTGTCTGTAGCAATCTGTAGGCTTGGAGGGCCCACAGTCACATGTGGTTTTCAAATTTGTGATGTTATCTGGAGAGAGAGGCGAGAGAGAGGGAGGGGTGTGGGGGGAACACAGCCCTTCTGCTTCAGCACATTTTGAATCACTGACTTGTCTGTTTTTGTCCAGGGGAAACTCTCAGCTTTCACAGAGATAGACAGTCTCCTGACTGCCTCAGTGTATTCGCTGAACCCTTACAATGAGATTCAAGGTTTGAAACTTCCATCTGTCCAGGGCTCAGGATACCAGTATTTACTCTTGGAGGAGTTTGCTCTTTCAAAGTCAATGTGTCAGGATGACCTTGTATGCCGTGTTAATGAATGTAATCTTAGGTAATTCAATCACTGGAGCAAGCCAATGATTTGGGTCCAGGCTCATCAGACATGTGTCTCCTGTTGTAGGATTTAGAATGTGAAAAGGTGTTTCAGATGCCAATTGCGGTGGCCATCTTGGCTGCCAGTTTTTTTGAAGGATAGCTGCAAGATTTTTTTCTATTAAACGTTTACTGTAAGTTTCCAAACGATGAATTAAATTTCATAATTTGGCATATTGTGTTATCTTGACACCGCCACAGCACACGGGGAAAAAATGTGATAACAAGAACATTTCATTGCAGAATTGTGGGAATAAAAAAAAGAAAGCACACATTCATTCTCAATAATCACTTCCCAAACTGACATATTAATCTTCGAATTACTGCAGCTGAGATTGTCTGTTACAGTTGTACTGATTTAATGTTTTGGTGTTTTGTCTGGGATGGTTATGTGTCGGGTTCGACCCTGGACATTGCATCAGCGATTACATTGTTTTTTTCTCTCTCCTGCAATGAATCTTTAACCATTCAGGTTCCTTCTCCTTGATAATCTTTCTCCCTAAACCGACAGTGTGTAATAAATTGTCTTTTTAGACCCTGTGAGGTGTCTGGGATGTCCTCTGGGCATTTGTTCTTGCTGAGTTTGGCTTTGCAATTGTTGGGTTCGATTCGCTTTGTGTTTGGGACCTGATCATTGTGTTCTTCAGTGGGTAGATCAACACTGACCTTACTTTTAGCTTTCTGGTGAGGTACACAAGTGTTGTTTACTTTAGGGTATTTTCCCTTCCATTTTCCCTCGACTATGGGGAGCAACATTTTTCTAACCGGCACCATGTCCTCTGGGATTTTATGGCTCGCAGCTGGCTGTCCATCTTTCACTGCACTCTCCTCCGGCACCTCGACTCGGTGAAACATCTCCCTCACTATTGGCTTGCCTGTTTGGGAACTTTCCTTTGTCATTGCATATTTCTGTAAATGCTGTTAGCTGACTTTTTAGGTTGCCTCATTGACAAGCATTTAAGAAGGAGAGTGTGGGGTCTAATTTATCTAACATTTCAGGGTTGGCAAATCGGAGAGTAGGGGATTCCAGTTGGATATCCTCCTGGCCATCCTCTAACCTGTCCTCACTGTCCTTTTCAATCCTTCTCTCCTGACAGTCTGACAGATCTGTAATTGTCTGTTCCCTCCACTGCCTTTGCTTTTTTCCTTTGGTCTGGGTGCCAATTAAATAATTGACCCGCTGTTCCTTTTGCCACTCGATATGGACCACTGAACCGGGATTTCAGGGATTCACCCTGCATTGGGAATAGTAACAATACATGGTCTCTGTCCTGAAATGTTTTGGCCTTGGCATTTTTGCCTGCTTACCTTTTCATAACTGAGTAGGAGATCTTTAGGTGTTCTTGAGCAATTGCACAGACTGTCGTGAGCCACTCCCGGAGCATGGAAATGTAGTCTAACATGGAAGACTCAACCCTGTGTCCCAAAAACTTCTCCTTGATTAGCTTAAGAGGACCTCTCACCTCGTGTCCATAAACTAATTCAAAGAGACTAAAGCCAGTGGACTCAGTGGATAAGTTCCTGGTAACCAACAGGTGAAATGCCATCCCTTTGTCCCAGTCATGGGGTTACTCATAGCAGTATGGCCTGATCATTGTCTTTAGGGTCTGGTGGTACTGCTCCAAAGCTCCTTGTGACAGTGGGTGGTAGGCTTTAGCTGGGTTATGTCTAGAATACCCATGACCTTTTCAAAAATACTGGACGTAAAATGCGTGCGCTGATCCATCTCAATCTCAGCAGGCAGCCCAAAACGGGTTCGCCCCTCCACCACTACCTTGGCAGAGATAGTTCTTCGGGGGAATGGCTTCTGGGGATCGGGTCACCACATTCATAATGGTGAGAAGATACTGATAATCCCGTTTTGTTTTCAGCAGGTGTCCCACACAATCCACCAGCATTCTGCTGAAGGGTTCTACAAAATCTGGTATGGGAATTCGGGTGAAGGTTTTATTGCAGGTTGGAGCTTCCCCAAAAGGTGGCAGGTGTGACCAGTTTTACAGAACTCCTCCACATCTTTGTGCAGTTGTGGTCAGTCAAAATGCTGTCTTATGTGGGCTTTAAATTTTCATCCATCAACATGTCCAGTCATTGGAAGTTCGTGGGCCATTAATATTTCTTTAAGGGACCACAGAAGCACCATTATCTGGTGAAGCACTGTCCAATCTTCATCCGCAGGTCTGTGAGGAGGTCTCCACTTCCTCACCAGCACCTCAATCTTTAAATAGTGGCACTCTGCAACTCCCTCTGCTTCAGTTATGGTTTGGACAGTCTGTGATATATTTTAACACTGGGTCGAGTTGTTGAGCCTCAACTAAGTAAGATCTGTTTAACACATCCTTTCTGCTCTCTACCTTCCCAAAGAAGGTTTCAGCCAACCAGACAGTAGGGTCATCCGTCTCCAGTGTCAGTTCAGCCACCTCTGATGGGGGTTGTTTAGCCATGGACCGAGTCACCACAGAATCAGGGAGAATGCCGGGGACCTTCTCCTGTAACTGCTCTGTGTCCCTGATCTCTTGTTGTCTCTCCAGAACCTTTGCGGAAGCTGCCACCTTTTCCATGCCAGATCAATACCCAGGAGCAGGTCCCCATGGCCACTGGTCCTGAAAATAGGTCGCACCCCAAGTGCACCCAATATAAAGGTATGGACATATACTGCCTTCCAATACCATTCTCTAACACTCTAGCATTCACTGCACTCTCGGAGAAAGGTCATGCCTATTCCCATCAGAAGGGGTTGGGTGGCCCCTTAATCATTGAGTATGACCAGGGCTTGCTTACCTCACAAAAGGGGTATAGGGTCACTTTTCCCTGGGATTCAAAATCCTAGTAATGCTCAAGGATTTTGTTAAGTTTTCCCCCAATCTCTGTGGTCGGGTAATGTTGCAGTCTGAATGTTGCAGTTAAAGGCACAGCCTGACCTGCTGTGAATTCCATCAGCGCCCGTTTTCCTGCACTGATCTGGTGGACCCTGAGTAATCCTACAGGTTTTCCCCATCACTTAGAACATTCAACTCGATGGTGACCTGCCTTGCTGCAGTGGAAACACACAGATCATTGGCCAATACTCCTGCTCTCAGTACCGCCCTATTTGGCCTGAGCGTGGACCCCTGGGTGTCCAGATTTTCCTCCTTGCCCGTGGCTGCTCAGGCTCTTATCACCCTCCCACCTTTTATTCCCGGGTCTTTGGGGTGACTCGGGAATGCATTCCCTTTGGGGTTAAGGCCTTGTGTACATGGAAACAAATCATCATCCAGAATTGCAACCTTCCTGGCTCTTTGAACCTTTTTTTCCTCTGTGTGGGTTTTAATGGGAGCGGGTGCGGGAGCGGGAGCGAGCTTTTGAACTCCTCGAGAAGGATCACAGCTCTGAGGTTTACATATGTGGGCTGTATCCTGATTTTCCGTATCTACTAGTCAGAGGCAAACATAAAAGCGGACTGTAAAATCTTCTATAGGTACGTAAAATGGAAACGTTTGGGTAAGACATGTATGTGACTATTACAGGTAGAGTCAGGGCAATTTATAATGGGGAATTGAGAAATCGCAGACAAGCTAAATGATCACTTTGTGTCTGTCTTCACTGAGAAAGATACAAGAAATATCCCAGAATTAGAGATCCAAGGGATTAGGGGGAATGAGGAAGTGAAGGAAATTAATATTAGTAAGAAGTTTGTGTTGGAGAAATTAATGGGGTTGAAGGTTGATAAGTCCCCAGGACCTGATATTCTAAATTCCAGAGTGTTGACAGAGGTAGCTATGGAGACAGTGGGTGCATGGGTGATCACCTTCTGGAACGGTTCCAGCATATTGGAAGGTCGCAAATGTCACCCCACAATTTAAGAAGGGAGGGAGAGAGAAAACGGGGAATTACAGATCTGTTAGCCTGACATCATTAGTAGACAAAATGGTAGAATCTATCATAAAGGATGAGATAAATGGATAATTGGATAAAGATGATCTGATTGGACATAGTCAACATGGATTTATGAATGGGAAATCATGTTTGATGAACCTGTTGTAGTTTTTTGAGGATATTAGTAACAGAATTGATAAAGTGGAGTCGGTGGATGTAGTATATTTGGATTTTCAGATGAATTTTTGATAAGGTCCCCCACAAGAGGTTGGTTAGTAAAATTAAAGCACATGGGATAGGACGTAATATACTGGCATAGATTAAGGATTGGTTAACAAGCATAAAACAGAGAGTAGGAATAAATGGGTTATTCTCGCTTTGGAAGACTGTGACTAGTGGGGACCAGAGTAAAAAGGAAACATTTGGGTAAGTACTTGGGCCCCATCTGTTCACAATATGTATCATTTATTTAGATGTGGGGACCAGAGTAATAGTCCCAAGTTTGCAGATGATACAAAAAGATGTGGGAATGTATGTGTTGTGAGGAAGGTGCAAAGCGGCTTCAAGGGAATTTGGACAGACTTCGTGGGAGGGCAAGAATGTGGCAGATGTAATATAATGTGGAAAATATGAGGTTATCCACTTTGGAAGGTGGAATAGATGTGAAGGGTATTCCTTGAATGGTAAGAAATTAGAAAGTACAAAGGGATCTGGGCGTCCTTGTCAATAAGTCACTGAAGGCTGACATGCAGGGACAGCAAGCACTTAAGAAGGCTAATGGTATGTTAGCCTTTATCACAAGAGAATTTGAGTACAGGAGTAGTGAAGTCTTGCTTCAATTGTATGGAACCTTGTGAGAACACACCTGGAGTACTGTGTGCAGCTTTACTCCCCTTACTTTAGGAAGTATATTATTGCCATAGGGGGAGTGCAACGAAGATTCACTAGACTTGTTCCTGGGATGGCAGGACTGTCCTATGAAGAGATTAGGAAAACTGGGCCTGGATTCTCCAGAATTTCGAAGAATGAGATGTGATCTCATTGAAACCCACAACAGAATTAAATGGATAGACGGGTTGATGCAGCTAAGATGTCTCCCCTGGTTGGGGAGTCTAGAACCAGCAGAGACAATTTTAAAATAAGGAGGAAGTCACTTAGGACAGAGATGAGGAGACATTTCTTTCCATAGGGGGTTGTGAATCTTTGGAATTCTCTACCCCAGAGGGCTGTGGAAGCTCAGTCATTCAGTATGTTTGAAGCAGAGATTGACAGATTTATAAATACAAATGACATAAAGGGATATGGGGACAGTGTGGTAAAAAGGAATTGAAATAGAAGATAACCCATAATCGTATAAAATGGCGGGGCAGACTAGATGGGCTGAATGGCCTACTCCTGCTCCTATGTTCTGAAGCTGCTTAACTCTTTCAAACTGGAGATAAGTTCGCTCAGGCTACTTTCGTAGTGTTCCGAATTTTTGGTGGTACGCTTCTGATACTATCTCATATGCACCCTGGATAGCGTTTTTAGTCATCTCAGAATCTGATGAACTTTCATCTGGCAACAGTGAATACACCTCATGAGCTTTTCCTGTTACTTTGCCTTATAAAAACAGTGTCCAGCTCTCTGCCGGCCATTTCAGCTGTTTTGCAAGTTTTTCAAAAGTGATGAACAATTCTGCCACATCCTCCTCATTGAACTTTAGAATGAACTGGGATAACTGTAAGAGCTCAGCACATGGTCCTGAGCTAGGGGCAGCTCCCTCACTAGCTGTGCCTTCAGTGGGTGGACTGGGTCTTCCTCTAGTTGATTGAGCCATCTTAACTCCCTTTCCTCCTTCTCCTTCTGGAACACTCTTACTTTTTCCCTTTCTTGACGCTCACTCTGTTCTTTCTCGATCTCTCTGGATTTCCAATTCTAGTCTCTTCTGTTCTAGTTTGACCTTAGCTAACATTACTCTATCTGTTAGTGATTCTAACTCTGCTTGAGTCTTCAGCTTCAAGTGAAAAATGATTGGCCACAAGTCTTAGAATTTTGGGTTTCCTAGCTTTTGGGCGGAGAGTAATCCCTAACTGTCCAGCTATATTACTCAACTTTTCAACAGAGAGGGATTCCAAGCTGCACCGAGTTACTTCTCTCTGTATGTAACTCATTTTATGCCAATGTAACTCCTTTATTCAAAAAGGGAGGGAGACAGAAAGCAGGAACAATTATGAGGCCCATAGATAGGGTAGAGAAGAAGAAACTTTTCCCTTAGCAGAGGTGTCAATAACAGGGGGGCATTGATTTAAGGTCAGGGGCAAGTGGTTTCGAGGAGATTTGAGGGAAAAAATATTTCACTCGGATGGTGGCTGGAATCTGGAGCACACTACCTGTAAAGATGGTAGAGGCAAGAACCCTCACAACATTTAAGAAGTATTTAGATGAGCACTTGAAATGCCATAGCATACAAGGTTACAGGCCAAGTGCTGGAAAAGGGGATTAGAATGGACAGGCTTGATGGCCGGCACAGACAGAGTGGGGCGAAGGGACTGTTTCTGTGCTGTAAAACTCTGTGCATCTGTGACACATCCAATTTCTCATTTGTTGTTGCGTTATGATCACTAGAACCGCCAGATTTCTGTTACAGCCAGGTGAGGAGGGGTCCCAGGCTCTCCTCTTGTCCTATCTTTTATGTCACTGCAGCCGGGCTTATTCCTTATTAGCAGTGGACATGCTGACCACCTCAGTGAGCATTCTACCTTTTACCGTTGTTGTGATCGTGAAAGAACAAATCAGACAGGTTTTCTTGAGTTTAACCAAGAGGTGAGTTTATTATACTTAACAATCTAAACTGAATCTAAATAAAATAATAAACATACACACATTGATGCACACACACACAGACCTGTAAATCACACAGAAATAAATTATAGAGTGAGAACTAAATTTCTATTCGGATTAGAGTCCAGAATAAATTAAAAATAAACCAAAATCTGTGAGATTGGGTAATTCTGTGGTCTGCGCCTTTGCCTCCCTTATTTATAAGTGTCATGTCATCAGCAAGAGTTTAAATTATGTTGTTTTACATGTAAGTTTATGTCACTTGTATATTTATCTATATGTCAGGAAGAGCACTGGTTTTAATACTGACCCCTGAGAAACAGCACTGTATTCTCCCCCTCCCCCAGTCTGAACAATGTCTGTTCACCACTTCTCTCTGCTTTCTGTCCTTGAGTCAGTGTTATATCCACTCTATCACTCTCACATTAATCCATGTGTTCCATTTTTCATAACAAGTCTATGAAATGTCATTTGATCACAGGCCTTTTGATAGTCCAGACACATAACAGGAAACACACTATCCTCATCAACACTCACAGTTATGTCATCAACTAACTTGATCAAGATTATCAGACATGATTTTCCATGATCCTATCCGTACTGTTTATCATTTAATATCACATGTTTTTCCAAGAATGATATATTTTTGTATTGGGTCATGGCCTCCAGAAATTTCCAACCACCGACATTAGACTGACTGGTCAGTAGTTATCGGGTTTATCTAATGTCTCCTTATTTAAACAGCTTGTAACAGCTTTGTCATCACTCCCAGATCCAAAGAGGATTGAAAGCTTCTGGCCAGTGCCTATGCTATTTCCACATTCCTTCCCTCAACAAACCTCATATATCCCATCTGGACTGGGTAAATCTTCGACACGATTGTGGTGTAAAAGGTGTTGGATTGAAAGGTGTTAACTGAACCTGTTTGTTCATTGACTGTAATTAACGTCAGTCTCCAAGGACCCTAATTGTGTCACTGGAGGGTTTCCCTCTTCTACTAATAACGGACTCCTTCCAATGTGCTGGCTCATAGTGTCAGTGGGAGCATCACCCCTGGCACTAACAGAGATCAGCGGCTCCAGAGAGCGGGAGAGGAGAGATCAGAATCTGAGAACAATAGATTGGAATATTACAACAATGGATCAGAATCTGAGGACAATAGATTGGAATGTTACAATAATGGGTCAGAATCTGAGGACAATAGATTGGAATGTTACAACAATGGATCAGAATCTGAGGACAATAGATTGGAATGTTAAAACAATGGATCAGAATCTGGGAACAATAGATTGGAATGTTAAAACAATGGACAGCAAGAGTTTCTCCTATTGGTTTAGCCTCGTTACTGCAGATTATTATTGGATAACATTAGATTTGCGGATCTATTATGCTCTGAAGATGATTCAAACGATTTACTATCCCATCCTCGCTATTATTGGTGTCCCTGGTAAGTCTCTGTATCCAACTATTAGACCTATTAATCATATTTCACTGATTTAGTGTTATTGTCATGTAAATCTTGGGAAGACTGAAGCCACAGTCTTCAGTCTCTGTCTCACATTCCACTCTGCATCCACTTTCCGCATTCCCCTCACTACCCAATGTCTGAGGCTGAAACAGACTGTTTGGAACCTCTTTGTTATATTTATACCTGAGCTGAGTTCATTGCCATATTCCGCCTATCACCAACCCTACCTGCTACTACCTCTGTAATATCACCCGTCATCACCTCTATCCATCTGCTAATAAACCCTCATCTGTGCCGTTGTTAAATCCACACTTAACTATTCCAATTCTATCCTGGTCACCCTCCCAGATATCAACCTGCATAAACAACAGCCCATCCAGAACTCTTCTGCCTATATCCTAACTCAGACCAAATCCCGATCGCCCATTACTTCTGTGCTCACTGATCGACATTAGCTCCGGGCCTGGCAGCACCTAAATTTTAATATTCTCATTCTTGTGTTTGAATCCTTCCATGGCCTCACCCCTCCAATTAGTCCCATTTCCCTTGCATTTCACATGTTCTTGTCAATCTTATGCTTTCAAGCCTTTTTCCAATTCCCTTTTAGAAGTGAGCCGTTTTCACTCTATTTCTTCTCCTGCTGTGATTTTCACTCCATGACGTTTCACTTTCTGACGGCACTGGTGCCAACGCTATGGAAACCTGGAACTATAAAATGATGTGAACTGCACAGCCGGCCACTTCTAGTGTGGCCAGCACAGTGCCCCGTGCTGGGCAGGGAACTAGCCTGGGCATACTCTGCATGTGCTGTCAGTGTGAGGAAGGGTTTGAATTGACGTCAATCTGCTATTCCGACAGCTTTGATGTCCGTCTTTGAATCTTGATCTGTGCATGTCGACTGAACGCCTGTGTTAGTCACTCTCAGCTGAACATACATTCAGCAGCACGAAGGACCCCCACTGGTGTTATTTAAAAGGACCAGGAATCCAACGTACAGGTGAGGGGCTTGTGATTTACTTTTGCTGTTGTAAAGTTAGTGGAGGTGCTGTGGATGGTTTTCTGGAGGTTGTGTTGTAAGCTGCTGCAGACATTCGGGGAGGACAGAGGATTTGGTGGACCAACTCTGGACGAGGTATGGGGACTGTAGTTACAGTGTTTCTGGGTCTGTCACATGACCAACAAATGGAGCAGAGGCTGCAGAGAGGGGAAGCTCTGTTACGATGGAGGAGGAGGGGGCTCTGCCTTACCCACCCCGGTTTTGCAAGAGCACTTTTCCTACCTACACCTAACCCAGGAGCAGTGTGTGAGGTGACTCTGATTCAATAAGGATGTGGTCGCAGAGCTGTGTCACCTCCTGTAACACGACCTGGAGCCTCACACCAGGATGTGGACGGAGCTGTCAGTGGCTGTTAAGGTCACAGTTTCATTGAACGTCTATGTATCTGGATTTTTACAGGCAGGAGCATGAGACAAATCTAAAATAGGGATGTCGAAATCGATGTAGTCATAACATAATTTCCGACTTAAAAGGAGGCCATTTTACCCCTCCATGCCAGCTCAATCTGGAACAATCCAGTCATTCCCACTCCCCCCCTCAATCCCCCTATCCCTGCAAGTTCATTTCCTTCAGGTGCCCATCCAGTTTCCTTTTGAAATCATTGATTGTCTTATCTTCCACCGCCCTCCTGGGCAGTGAGTTCCATCTCATTACCATTCACTGTGTAAAAATGTTCTTTCTCATATTCCCCCTGTATCTCTTACCCAAAACCTTCCATCTGTGTCCCCTTGTCCGTGTTTCATCAGTAAATGGGAATAGTTTTTCCCTGTCTATCTTATCTACTTCTGTCATAATCTTGTAAACCTCTATCAAATCTCTCTCAATCTCCTTTACTCCAGGGAGAACAACTCCAGCTTATCCAAACTAACCTTGTAACATCGATAGCACAGATAGATGGACATTTGCTCTGTTTGTAAACCCGTGCCATTCCTGCACTGTATGTGTTTGATGGGGACAGTGTAGAGGGAGATTTACTCTATATCTAACCCTGTTTAGTTTTCTTCCCCTTTTATATATCCCATATTGAGGGGGCCTTTATTCCTCAGGCCCGCTTTATATACATATTTAAATTTTTTAAATAACTTTATTTAAAACAGATAAATAAACCAAAATCTCAAATTAAAATACCATTCGCGGCGTCGATGATGCACTCCAGTCCCTGTGGTGCCCACCGGTCACAGAAGGCCTCAAGCGTACCGACGGAAACTGCATGCTCCTTCTCCAGGGACACCCGGGCGCGTGCGTAACCGCAGAAGAGGGGCTTTCAATCGGGGAGGACGGACCCCCCGACGGCCCGCAGCCTGGATCTGTGAATTGCCACCTTTGCCAGGCCCAGGAGCAGACCGACGAGGAGATCCTCCTCCCGGCTTAAGCCCCTCCGCACCGGGTGCCCAAAGATCAGGAGCGTGGGACTGAAGTGCAGCCAGAACATGTGGTGCAGCCCCTTCAAATACTCAAAGAGGGGCTGCAGCCTCGCACACTCCGTATATATGTGAAACACGGACTCGTCCAGGACGCAGAAAGTATAGGCGGCCTGGGAGTCCGTGAACCTACGTAAAAGTCTGCTGTACGGGACCGCCCTGTGCAACACCCTCCACCCCAGGTCCCCGAGGTAAAGGGGGAAGACTCCCGCGTAAAGAGACCTCCATCGGGGTTTCCCCTCGCCGCCAGACTGCAAGGCAGACCGCCAGGGTGTATCCGGCCAGCTGACGAAGGTGAGGAAGTGGAGAGTGTGCAGGAGCAGCCCGTACAGGAAACCCCTCTACGCTGACTGTAATGGCACGGAGGGCATTTTCCGAGAGGCGGCTCGGGCTGTGTGGGACTGGCTCCTGAGGAGTGTTTGGGGGCCTGGGTCCGCTCTCCCGAGCCCAATCACCACCCACAGTGAGGGGCATCCCAGGTGCTTCGGCTACTCCTCTGCCCACTGGTCCGACCCTGGAGTACGCTGCCCGGACAGCCGAGGCACTCTACTCAGCTGGCGAGGGAGCACCCTGACTGGACGCGACCATGTTCCAGACTCGGAATAGATCCCGATAAAAGACAGGCAACTCCCTCAGAGAGGCGCGGCTAACGGACTCCACTGGGAGCTGCGTGTCGTCTTGAAGGCAGTGACACTGGTGGAAAAAATACATCGCCAGCGCACACCATCTGGGAGGACGATCTCTGCAGGTATCTCTGCAGGGTCCGAACGTGGAGAGTCGCAGCCTGGGTGCGGACGCACACCAGCGTCTGGCCGCCCTCCTCCATCAGGAGACTCAGGACCACGGCAGAGACCCTGTGTTTCCTCTTGCCCCAGATGAAATCGACGAATTTCTTCTGGTTCTTGGTGTGTAATGCAGGGGGCGGGGACAAAGTGACCAACCGGTACCACAGCATGGAGGCCACTAGTTGGTTTATGACCAGCACCCTGCCCCTGTAGGAAAGCACTCGGAGCAGTCCTGCCCAGCGCCCCAGCCGAGTGGTGATTTTCGCCTCCAACTCCTGCCAGTTTGCCGGCCAGGCTTCCTCAGGAGGGCTAAGGTGGACTCCCAGATAGAGGAGGTATGTGGTGCTCCACACAAAAGGTGTCAAGTCTTTCGGCAGGGAGTCCACCCGTCACTGACCCACCAGGGGTCTGGAACATTTCTCCCAATTGATCCTCGCGGATGACGCAGCAGAAAAGGTCTGCTGGCAGTCGTGCATCCTCCACAGGTCAATGGGATCTGTGACCATGAGAAGCACGTCGTCGGCGTAAGCCGAGAGGACAACCCGTGTGGCCCGCTCGCGCAGAGCCAATCCCGCCAACTTCCTGCGAAGCAGGCACAGGAAGGGCTCCACACAGATAGTTTGCAATTCGTCGGACATGGGGCATCCCTGACGCACTCCTCTCCCAAAGCGAAGGGGCGCAATCACGGACCCGTTAACTTTGACTAGACACTCTGCGGTGGCGTATAAAAGTCGGACCCGGGCCACAAAATGCGGCCCGATTCTGAAAGCGCGCAGAGTCCCGAAAACGTATTCGTGATCCACCCTGTCGAACACCTTCTTCTGATTGAGGGAGAGAAAGGCGGCCGACTGACCAGTCCTCTGGGCAAGATGGATCAAACGCTGGACCAGGTGGATTTTGGCCTGGATGGACCGGCCTGGTACCGTGTAGGACGGGTCGTGGTAGATCATGATTGCCAGCACGGAGCCCAGGCAGGTTGACATAACCCGGGCAAAAATCTTATAATCCATGCTGAGGAGAGAGACTGGACGCCAGTTTTTAAGCAGGCAGAGATCGCCCCACTTCGGCAGCCTGACGATGACACAGTCGCCAGGCTTTCCCCCAGGACCTGCGTGTAATCGTCCCCCAGGACGTACCAGAACGCCCTGAGGAACTCAATGGTCAGCCCGTTCAGCCTCCGGGATTTGCCTGTCGAGCGCACCTGGAGGGCGCTGCTCAACATGAGTGGAGCCTCCAATATTTCGATGCCCTCCGGGCTGCCCTGTAGCAAGTCTTGCCACAAAACTCTGCGCGCCTCCTCGCTGGATGGATCCGGAGAGAACAACGCACTGTAATAAGTATGGACCAGGAGGCCCATTTCCTCCAAATGTGTGACGAAAGATCCGCCGTCGGCCAGCAGCTCGACGAGCTGCTGACGGACCCCCTGCCATTTTGCAGAGAGTAGAAGAAGGATGAGGCGCAGTCTAAATCTTCCAGGATCTGGATACGTGACCTCACATCCACGCCTCGGGACCCTTTGTGCTGCAGGTCCCTCAGCGCACCCTTCTTGCCCTTATATGCCTGCCACAGTTGCCAGGTCCACTGCGGCATGACCGAGGTTTGACTCCAAGTCGAGCACCTCCCTCTCTAGGCGCCCGATCTCGGCTTCCCGCCTCATGGTCGATCCCTTCGCGTGCTCCTGACAGAAGACGCGGATGTTGTCTTCCCACATCCTACCATAGCCTCAAGGAGGGGAAGCCCCCCCTGCTTCCTTCTCCAGACGGCCCAGAATCTACGGAACGAGTCCCAGAATCGTTCGTCCTCCAGCAGCCAGTTGTTAAAGTACCAGGACCCGGACCCTGCCCGCTTTCAAACGGAGTGAACTCCACCCACACCAGGTGGTGGTCCGAGCACGGCACCAGCCGCATGGAGGCCGCCGAGAAGCGGGAGACGTATGCCTGCAAAAAGTAGAGGTGGTCGATTCGTGACCCTCCTCCAGACCTCCACGTGAAGGTGCTGGAGTCGGGATGGAGATTCCGCCTGACGTCTACGAAGTTGAGGGAGCTGATCAGTTCCCTCAACTTCTCCACCGACGCTTGGCTGCACGGGGGACCGGAGCGATCCCCCAACTCGAGGGTGCAGTTAAAATCCCCCCCGAGGATGATGCACTCACCGCTATCGATGGAGCTCAAGAGAGTGGACACTTCTTCAAAGAAGCGAGCTTGCAACGTGCCGGGCCTGGGCGCATACACGTTCACAAAGTGGAGCGGCACGCTACCCAGGCGAACGGTGACGTGGAGTAAGCGGCCCGGCAATCGGTCGTTGACACCAAAGATCTCGGGCTGAAAAGTCGGGGCCAACAAGATACCCCACTAGAAGTAGGGGTGTGGTGACTCATGTAGGCCCCACCCTGCCACTCCAGGAGCCAGGTGGCTTTGTCTCCCGGAACGCTGTGGGCTTCTGCAGAAAGCTCACCCGTATCTCCCTTCCCTAAGGACTGAGTGATTGTGAAATATGCGGTGAGACCCCCTGATGCCCTTGATGTTGATGTTGTTTATGGTTATCTTCATGTCAAAGGTACTCAAAAACCGTCTCCAACACCTCACTGTGAGGAAGGAGTGGAAGTGCACCTGGCCTTCCATTCCCCCAACAACCCATTGAGGAATGCATTAAAACGCCGCCTCATAACCAGTTTCACACTTGCACGCTTTCCCGCTTCCTTGAGGGCGGCACGGATGGACTGGATGATCATTGCCAGACTTGACCAACGGCCGAGGGCCAGCTGAGCCTTATTGCAGCAACCACTGCAAACCTTGAGGAATTCCCTGAGTTCCACCGTGGGGATGACAGGAAACTCGTTGGGAGGCACGAGGGACTCCACCACCTCACTGGTGATGGAATCAAGGTCATCCTCCGTGCCCCACACCGCGTCTCCATCCTCCTCCTGGTCATCACTCACCACAGACTGTGGGGCGGACGCCCCGGCCTCGCCAGCTGCTCCCATCTCTGTCACGATCCCACCTCCAGGATCGATGGCGGAGAAGTCTTCTCTGGGTTCTACTGTGAAACTGGAGCATGTGGGCACCAGAGGTTCAGGAACCCTCTTCACCTCCGTCCCCAGGCCAATGTGTGATCCAGGGGATATTGGAGTTCCCGACTCTGGAAATCCAGCCAGAGCCGAGAACAGAGGCGGAGAGAGGAGGCCATCTCCCGCTCTGCCAGCACCCACAGGTCCAGCAGATGGGGCAGCATTTGTGGTTATAATTGGGTCTGGTGTCTTCTGGTAGTGAGTGGATTCTGGCTGGGAAGGCCGACCCATTGGGGCCTTGCCCACCTCTCCACTCAGGGCACCCGACCCAATGGTAAAATGGGAGGCGTCCCCAGGCTCCCCCACCAAAAGTAGAGCTCCACTTGTTCCCACAGGAGGGGCTGCATGTAGTGGGGCCTCCCCCTCCCCTCCATCCTGAGGAATAGGGAGCTCCTGCCCAGACTTTGCAGCCTTCATGTTGGTGGTGGTGGCAGGAGGACCCTGCACCTCAGAGCCCTGTGTTACCTTGTGGAGGGGTGCCTTCTCCTCTTTTTCCCGCTAATGCGCATAGGCTCAGAGACCTCCATGTCATCAGAGGCCTCAGCCACCGCACCCTCCATTTTTTAGTTACTCTGGGCCTGAGCCCAGCCCTGGGACAGTTGAATTCCCTGGGAGCGGACCTTGGGCTGAGCTCAGGCTCGGGTTGTGTCTTGGTGTCCAGGGGACGAGCCGCTCGATGTTTACTTTTCCTCCACGCCGTCCTTCCACCCGGACGGGCATTTCCCACCCCGCTGGAGGCTGTGAAAACCATAGCCTCCGGAACTGACTGAGCAGAGTCTGTGGGATGTGTGTTGGAATTGGAGGTGGTGCAGTGGCGCCACACTGGGCCGCCGAGGTGGAAATGGTGGACGAACATGCCCCACCCCCTTGCAGATGTGGCACCGCGCCCCGTCCGAGGTCCAGAAGATGCGGTAGACCGTCCCCTGGAACTCTACATCGAAATCGCCCTCCAAGACCTCCTCCCACGCCAGCTGAATAAATAGCTGGCGGCTGAAGGAGTAGACATGCCGGAGGCTATGCTCCCAAAGATCTAGCGGGACAGGCAGGAGCCCCGACCTTACCTCCCCCAGATGGTGCAGGTGGGGGAGGAGGAGCTCACTGGGCAGGAAGGGCGGGACATTTGATATTATTATCCGCTGCACAGTGGCAGCAAGAGGGACCACCGGCATAAAATTCCCACCCACAGTGAGCCCTTTATTCAGGGTCAGGGACATGGCCTGCTCAGTCTTCAGGAAGAACACAGCCTTTCCCTTCATTTTTGAGGCTGCCACAATGGTCGAGGGGCCGACAACCTTGGCCATTGCCTTCACACAGGCCTCTATAGACATATTGGGATGGGTGTAACACTTCACCCAATGCTTCGATGTCAATATTTTAAATGGTGACAGGGCCACAGGAGCAGCTGCTGCAGCATAGGAAGGCCCCGCCACTGGACAGGACTGTAAAGCCATGGGGTAGACCCAGCGTTGAGAGAAAAAATAAAAATAGAAATCGAGAGAAAGGAATAACAAATAATGAGTTATCCCAAAAAGCATCGACTGGAGGGTATGGCTAGGGAGAGAGGCTGAATGAGAGGAGGGTCTGGAGGAACCAATCTATTTGCTGGTGTTAATTCAGGAAGTCCTTGTGCTGGTCATCCAGTTGGTGGTGGGAGGGGTGCGATGTCTTCAACTGGGAAAGCTGTAGTTGCCCCGGCACACTCTGCTTCTGATGTTGTTTACACAGTTAAGAGAAAGTCTCTTCACCTGGGAAGCTCCAGCTATCCCAGGCTAGCTCTTTGGAGTGGGGAAAGAGCTCCTATTCAATGCTTTTAAACACAGGAGCTCCCTGTTCAAACAAGCAACCCCACCCAAGGTTTTATGGTCTCTTCCTTTCCGCCTCTCCACAACAATCAATGAAAGGATTACAAAACCCAAACTCACATGAGTTGTCAGTTCTTCTGACCTCCTGCTTTCTTCTTTCAAAAAGACAGATGTAAACCCTTTGTTTCAATCTCAGTCTCTCCTTCTTGCAGCAGTCTTCCAGCCTCCAGCCTTCAGCATCTGCACACAGCTGCATCTCGTTGATGCACTCAGCACCTCCAATTAGCCAGGAGTCAGTCCGTTTTTTTTTTATCTTGTATCTAACCCCGTTTTTTTTTTTTTCTTTTTTTTTTCCCACAAGGTGACCTTTATACCCCAGGCCCCTTTTATATTTTTCACATCGAGGGGGCCTTTATCCCTCAGGCCCCCTTTATGTACATATTTACAGTTTTAAAATAACTTTATTAAAACAGATAAACAAACAAAAAACTCAAATTAAAATGCCATTCTCGGCGTCGACGATGCACTCCAGTCCCTGCGGTGCCCACCGGTCGCGGAAGGCCTCAAGCGTACCGGCGGACACCGCATGCTCCTTTTCCAGGGACACCCGGGTGCGAACGTAACCGCGGAAGAGGGGCAGGCAATCGGGGAGGACGGAACCCCCGACGGCCCGCAACCTGGACCTGTGAATTGCCACCTTGGCCAGGCCCAGGAGCAGACCGACGAGGAGATCCTCCTCCCGGCCCAAGCCCCTCCGCACCGGGTGCCCAAAGATCAGGAGCGTGGGACTGAAGTGCAGCCAGAATTTGAGGAGCAGCCCCTTCAGATACTCAAATAGGGGCTGCAACGTCGCACACTCCGTATAAATGTGGAACACGGACTCGTCCAGGCCGCAGAAAGTACAGCTGGCCTGGGAGTCCGTGAACCTACTTAAAAGCCTATTGCACGGGACTGCTCTGTGCAGCACCCTCCATCCCAGGTCCCCGATGTAAAGGGGGAAGACTCCCGCGTAGAGAGACCTCCATCGGGGTTTCCCCTCGCCGCCAGATGGCAACGCGGACCGCCAGGGCGTGTCCGGCCGGCTGACGAGGGCGAGGAAGTGGAGAGTGTGCAGGAGCAGCCCGTACAGGAAACCCCTCCGCGCCGATTGGAATGGCACGGAGGGCATTCCCGAGAGGCGGCTCGGGTTGTGCGGGACCGGCTCCCGAGGAGGGTTTCGGGGCCTGGGTCCGATGAGCAGTTCCGGCCCAGCGGGGGTCAGCTCGGCCGGGATCGCTCCGCACTCCCGAGCCCCCTCGCCACCCGCAGTGAGGGGCGTCCCGGGGGTTTCGGCTACACCTCCGCCCGCCGGACCGTCCCCGGAGTCAGCCGCCCGGACAGCCGAGGCGCTCTCCTCCGCCGGCGGGGGAGCGCCCTGACTGGAGGCGACCATGTTCCAGACTCGGAAAAGATCCCGGTAAAAGACAGGCAACTCCCTCAGAGAGGCGCGGCTAACGGACTCCACCGGGAGCTGCGTGTCGTCTTGAAGGCAGTGACACTGGCGGAAAAAATACGTCGCCAGCGCACACCATCTGGGAGGACGCTCGACGAACAGGTATCTCTGCAGGGTCCGAAGGCGGAGAGTCGCAGCCTGGGTGCGGACGCACACCAGCGACTGACCGCCCTCCTCGATCGGGAGACTCAGGACCACGGCAGAGACCCAGTGTTTCCTCTTGCCCCAGAAGAAATCGACGAGTTTCTTCTGGATCTTGGTGGCAAATACAGGGGGCGGGGCCAAAGTGACCAACCGGTACCACAACATGGAGGCCACCAGTTGGTTTATGACCAACGCTCGGCCCCTGTAGGAAAGCACTCGGAGCAGTCCTGTCCAGCGCCCCAGCCGAGCGGTGACTTTCGCCTCCAACTCCTGCCAGTTTGCCGGCCAGGCTTCCTCAGCGGGGCTAAGGTGGACTCCCAGATAGAGGAGGTGCGTGGTGCTCCACGCAAAAGGTGTCATCTCCTCCGGCAGGGAGTCCACCCGCCACTGACCAACCAGGAGTCCGGAACATTTCTCCCAATTGATCCTCGCGGAGGACGCGGCAGAAAAGGTCTGCTGGCAGTCGCGCATCCTCCGCAAGTCAACGGGATCTGTGATTGCGAGGAGCACGTCGTCGGCGTAAGCCGAGAGGATGACCCGCATGGCCGGCTCGCGCAGAGCCAATCCCGTCAACCTCCTGCGAAGCAGGCACAGGAAGGGCTCCACGCAGATGGTATACAATTGGCCGGACATGGGGCACCCCTGACGCACTCCACTCCCAAATCGAAGGGGCGCCGTCAAGGACCCGTTAACCTTGACTAGACACTCTGCGGCGGCGTATAAAAGTCGGACCCGGGCCACAAAATGCCGCCCGAGTCCGAAAGCGCGCAGAGTCCCGAAAAGGTAATCGTGATCCACCCTGTCGAACGCCTTCTCCTGATCGAGGGAGAGAAAGGCGACCGACTGACCAGTCCTCTGGGAAAGATGGATCAGGTCCCGGACCAGGTGGATGTTGTCCTGGATGGACCGGCACGGGACCGTGTAGGACTGGTCGGGGTGGATCATGTGGGCCAGCACGGAGCCCAGGCGGGTAGACATAGCCCGGGCAAAGATCTTATAATCCGTGCTGAGGAGGGAGACCGGACGCCAGTTTTTAAGCAGGCGGAGATCGCCCCTCTTCGGCAGCAGGACGATGACCGCCCTGCGCCACGAGAGGGGCATCTCCCCGGTCGCCAGGCTTTCCCCCAGGACCCGCGCGTAATCGTCCCCCAGGACGTCCCAGAACGCCCTGAGGAACTCCACGGTCAACCCATCCAGCCCTGGGGATTTGCCCCTTGAGAGCTGGTGGAGGGCGCCAGTCAGCTCCGCCAACGTGAGCGGAGCCTCCAATCCTTCGGCGCCCTCCGGGCTGACCTGCGGCAGGTCCTCCCACAAAACTCTGCACGCATCCTCGCTGGACGGATCCGGAGAGAACAACGCACTGTAATATGTCCGGACCAGGAGGCCCATTCCCTCCGGATCCGTGATGGAGGATCCGTCGTCGGCCAGCAGCTCGACGAGCTGCTTACGGACAACCCGCCATTTTTCCAGCGAGTAGAAGAAGGGTGAGGCGCGGTCCAAATCTTCCAGGATCTGGATCCGCGACCTCACGTACGCGCCTCGGGACCCTATGAGCTGCAGGTTCCTCAGCGCGCCCTTCTTCTCTTTGTACGCCTGCCACAGGGCCAGGTCCGCGACGGCATGACCGAGGCGGGATTCCAAGTCGAGCACCTCCCTCTCAAGGCGCCCGATCTCGGCTTCCCGCCTTTTGGTCGACCCCTTCGCGTACCCCTGACAGAAGACGCGGATGTGAGTCTTGCCCACATCCCACCATAGCCTCAAGGAGGGGAAGCCCCCCTGCTTCCTTCTCCAGTCGGCCCAGAATCGACAGAACGAGTCCCGAAATCGCACGTCCCCCAGCAGCCGGTTGTTAAAGTGCCAGTACGCAGACCCCGCCCGCGTGCGGAGCGGAGTGAACTCCGCCCACACCAGGCGGTGGTCCGAGCACGGCACCAGCCGCATGGAGGCCGCCGAAACGCGGGAGACGTACGCCTGCGAAATGTAGAGGCGGTCGATTCGCGACCCCCCTCCTCCAGACCTCCACGTGAAGGCACTGGAGTCGGGATGGAGATTCCGCCAGACGTCCACCAAGTTAAGGGAGCTGATCAGTCCCCTCAACTTCTCCACCGACGCTTGGCCGCGCTGGGGACCGGAGCGATCCCCCACCTCGAGGGTGCAGTTAAAATCCCCCCCGAGGATGATGCACTCGCCGCTATCGATGGAGCTCAAGAGAGCGGACACTTCTTCAAAGAAGCGCGCTTGCAACGCGCCGGGCCTGGGCGCGTACACGTTCACAAAGTGGAGCGGCACGCTACCCAGGCGAACGGCGAGGTGGAGCAAGCGGCCCGGCACTAGCTCCTTGAACCCCAAGATCTCCGGCTGAAAAGTCGGGGCCAACAAGATAGCCACCCCACTAGAAATAGGGGTGAGGTGACTCATGTAGACCCCACCCTGCCACTCCAGGAGCCAGGTGGCTTCGTCTCCCGGAACGGTGTGGGTTTCCTGCAGAAAGCTCACCGCGTATCTCCCTTCCCTAAGGACTGAGAGATTGTGAAATCTGCGGTGAGCCCCTCTGCTGCCGTTGATGTTGAGGCTGGCTATGGTTATCTTCATGTCAAAGGTACTTAAAACCCGTCACCAACACCTCACTGTGAGGAGGGAGTGGAAGTGCACCTGGCCCTCCACTCCCCCAGCAACACATTGAGGAACACATTAAAACGGCGCCGCTCAACCAGTTTCACGTCCGCGCGCTTGCCCGCTATCTTAAGGGCGGCATGGACGGACTGGATGATCAGCGCCAGATTCGACCAACGGTCGAGGGCCAGCTGAACTTTATTGCGGCAACCTCTGCAAGCCGCGAGGAAATCCCGGAGTTCCGCCGTGGGGATGAGAGGATATTCGGTGGGAGGCACGAGGGACTCCACCACCTCACTGGTGATGGAATCAAGATCATCCTCCGTGCCCCGCACCGAATCCCCATCCTCCTCCGGGTCGTCACCGCCAGCGGCCGACACATCCACCACACACTGTGGGGCGGACGTCCCGGCCGCGCCAGCTGGTCCCGCCTCCGTCACGATCCCACCCCCAGGATCGATGGCGGAGGAGTCCTCTCTGGGTTCTATTGTGAAACTGGAGCCTGTAGGCACCAGCGGTTCAGGACCCCCCTCCACCTCCATCCCCAGGCCAATGAGTGGTCCAGGGGAGACAGAAGTTCCGGACTCCGGGAAACCAGCCGGAGCCGAGACTGGAGGCGGCGAGAGGAGGCCATCTCCCACTCCGCCAGCACCCACAGGCCCAGCAGATGGGGCAGCATTCTCAGTTATAACTGGGTCGGGTGTCTCCTGATTGGTGGTGGACTCCGGCTGGGAGGCCCGACCCTCTGGGGCCTCGCCCTCCCCTTCATTCAGGGCACCCGACCCAGTAGCAGTGGCGGAATGGGCGGTTTCCCCAGGCTCCCCCACCACAAGCAGGGCCCCACTTACTCCTTTAGGAGGGGCCTCACGTACCGGGGCCATCCCCTCCCCTCCATCCTGAGGAATAGAGTGCTCCTGCCCGGACTTTGCAGCCTTGGTGGTGGCGGTAGGGGGAACCTGAGGACCAGAAACAGGAGGCAGCTCCCCTCCAACAGATGGGCCCTGCACCTCAGGGCCCTGTGTTATTTCTGTGGAGGGGTGCCTTCTCCTCTTTTTCGCACTTGGGCGCGGAGACTCAGAGACCTCCATGTCATCAGAGGCCTCCGCCTCCGCACCGTTTTTTCCTTTTTTAGTCACCCTGGGCCTGAGCCCAGCCCTGGGACAGGTGGATTCCATGGGAATGGGCTTTGGGCTGAGCTCAGGCTCGGGTAGAGTCAAAGTGTCCAGGGGACGCGCCTCACGATGTTTCTTTTTTCCCCGCGTCTTCCTTCCGCTCGGACGGACGCTCCCCTCCCCGCCAGAGGCTGTGAAAACCACAGCCTCCGGAACCGACTGAGCGGTGTCTGTTAGATCTGCGGGGGGAGTGGGAGGAGGTGCTGTGGAACCACTCTGGGCCGCCGAGGTGGAGCTGGCGGCCGGGAGGTTGGGGCAGTTCCTACGTACATGCCCCACCCCCTTGCAGACGTGGCACCGCGCCCCATCCGAGGTCCAGAAGACGCGGTAGGCCGTCCCCTGGAACTCCACATAAAATTGGCCCTCCGTGTCCTCCTCCCGCGCCAGCTGCATAAATAACTGGCGGCGGAAGGAGTAGACATGTTGGAGGCTGTGCTCCCGAAGACCAAGCCGGACTGGGGTGATCCCCGACCTCACCTCCCCCAGATGGTGCAGGTGGGGGAGGAGGAGCTCACTGGGAATGAAGGGTGGGACGTTGGACAACATTATCCGATGCGCAGTGGCCCCCAGAGGGTCCACTGGCAGGAAGGTCCCCCCCACAGTGAGCCCTTTACTCAGGGCCAGGGACACCGCCCGCTCTGTCTTCAAAAAGAACACAGCCTTCCCATACATCTTTGAGGCCGCAACAATGGCTGACGGGCCGACAACCACGGCCATTGCCTTAACGCAGGCCTCAATAGACATGTTGGGGTGGGGATAGCTCTTCACCCCATGGCTGCATGTCAATAATTTAAAGGGTGACGGGGCCACGTGGGCAGCCACAGAAGCTGCAGCTGCGTCGGTAGTAGAGGGCCCCGCCACCGGTGATGAAGGGCTTGCCATGGGTCCAAGAGCTAAACCCACCCCAAATTGTGGACTTGCACACTAAATAACAGATTCACAGAAAAATTTGAAAAGACAAACAAACAAACAACAGGTTAGTGGAGAGGCTGAGGTAAGAGAGGAGAGGTAAAGACAGGCTGGAAGAGATGACTTGCTTTCTGGAGGTGGTGCTCACAGTACACTTAAAACAAACAGTCTTTGAAGTTGGTCTTCCGGTCTTCTGGTTGGCGGGGGGTCGTCTTCACCTGGGTCAGCTGAAGCTGCCCAGGCACTATCTATCCCCTTCTGTCTGTTTAGCTGGGCAGCTTCAGCTGACCCAGGCTTGGTAATTGGGGTGAGGAGGGAGCTTCCCTGTGTGCTTGTGCAGCAGCACAGACTCCTGTTGAATTGGCAGCCCCACCCCTTGTTGTTCCAGCCACTTGTTCCTCCCCCAACAGTCCAAAGTAAATTACTGGTGTTCAGCACCCAACTCCAGACAAAGCCTTGTTTCCACAAAATGTCCCTCTCTTCTCTTTCATGGAGACTGTTGTTGGAGTTTTCCTCTGCTTGTTGGTAGCTGCTCTCCTTTGCTCAGTGCAGCTCCTCTCTCCACCTCTGCAACCTCCAACTGCCACCAGCACTCTCAGCTGCACCTCGTTGAGGCTCTCAACACTCAGGCTCCCAAATCAGAGAGCAGCCAATCCCAGTGCTGTACCTGTCCTGGGAGTGTTTGATAGGGGACAGTGTCGAGGGAGCTTTACTCTGTATCTAACCCCCGTTTTATTTTCTATCCCCGTTTTTTTATTTCTCTTTTCCAAGGTGGCCTTTATACCCCAGGCCCCTTTTATATATTTTATGTCGAGGGGGCCTTTATTGCTCAGGCCCCCTTTATATACACACATATTTTTTAAAATAACTTTATTAAAAACAGAAAGAAACAACAACTCAAATTAAAATGCCATTTTCGGCGTCGACAATGAACTCCAGTCCCTGCGGTGCCCACCGACCGCGGAAGGCCTCAAGCGTACTGGCAGACACCGCACGCTCCTTTTCCAGGGTCACCCGGGCGCGAACGTAACTGCGGAAGAGGGGCAGGTAATCGGGGAGGATGGAACCCCCGACGGCCTGCAAGCTGGACTAGTGAATTGCCACCTTGACCAGGCCCAGCAGCAGACCGACGAGGACATCCTCCTCCCGGCCCAAGCCCCTCCGCACCGGGTGCCCAAAGATCAGGAGAGTGGGAATGAAGTGCAGCCGAATTTGAGGAGCAGCCCCTTCAAATACTCAAAGAGGGGCTGCAACCTCGCACACTCCATATAAATGTGGAACACGGACTCGTCCAGGCCACAGAAAGTACAGGTGGCCTGGGAGTCCGTGAACCTACCTAAAAGTCTATTGCACGGGACTGCTCTGTGCAGCACCCTCCACCCCAGGTCCCTGATGTAAAGGGGTGAAGACTCCCACGTAGAGAGACCTCCATCGGGGTTTCCCCTCGCCGCCAGATGGCAACGCGGACCGCCAGGGCGTGTCCGGCCGGCTGACGAGGGCGAGAAAGTGGAGAGTGTGCAGGGGCAGCCCGTACAGGAAACAGCTCCGCGCCGATTGGAATGGCACGGAGGGCATTTCCGAGAGGCGGCTCGGGTTGTGCGGGACCGGCTCCCGAGGAGGGTTTCGGGGCCTGGGTCCAATGAGCAGTTCCGGCCGAGCGTGGGTCAGCTCCGCCGGGATCGCTCCGCACTCCTGAGCCCCCTCGCCACCCGCAGTGAGGGGTGTCCCAGAGGTTTTGGCTACTCCACCGCCCGCCGGACCGTCCCCGGAGTCGGCCGCCCGGATAGAAGATGCAACAGCTTCCTATAGAAAGAAACCTCTAAATATTTGACTTTTAAAACATGTGACATAAGTCGATACTTGTAAATTTGGCTTGAAATAATTACAACTGTAAAAAGTGCTACTGGAATTTTCTCAATTTTTTTCTTGACACCCGTCTCCTCCGCCGGCGGGGGAGCGCCCTGACTGGAGGCGACCATGTTCCAGACTCGGAATAGATCCCGGTAAAAGACAGGCAACTCCCTCACAGAGGCGCGGCTAACGAACTCCACCGGGAGCTGCGTGTCGCCTTGAAGGCAGTGACACTGGCGGAAAAAATACGTCGCCAGTGCACACCATCTGGGAGGATGCTCGACGTACAGGTATCTCTGCAGGGTCCGAAGGCGGAGAGTCGCAGCCTGGGTGCGGACGCACACCAGCGACTGACCGCCCTCCTCAATCGGGAGACTCAGGACCATGGCAGCGACCCAGTATTTCCTCCCACCCCAGAAGAAATCGACGAGTTTCTTCTGGATCTTGGTGGCAAATACAGGGGGCGGGGCCAAAGTGACCAACCGGCACCACAACATGGAGGCCACCAGTTGGTTTATGACCAGCGCTCGGCCCCTGTAGGAAAGCACTCGGAGCAGTCCTGTCCAGCGCCCCAGCTGAGTGGTGACTTTCGCCTCCAACTCCTGCCAGTTTGCCGGCCAGGCTTCCTCAGCGGGGCTAAGGTGGACTGCCAGATGGAGGAGGTGCGTGGTGCTCCACGCAAAAGGTGTCATCTCCTCCGGCAGGGAGTCCACCCACCACTGACCAACTAGGAGTCCAAAACATTTCTCCCAATTGATCCTCGCGGAGGACACAGCAGAAAAGGTTTGATGGCAGTCACGCATCCTCTGCAAGTCAACGGGATCTGTGACCACGAGGAGCACGTCGTTGGCGTAAGCCGAGAGGACGACCCGTATGGCCGGCTCACGCAGAGCCAATCCCGTCAACCTCCTGCAAATGCGGCCCGAGTCCAAAAGTGCGCAGAGTCCCGAAAAGGTTTTTGTGATCCACCCTGTCGAACGCCTTCTCCTGATCGAGGGAGAGTAAGACGACCAACTGACCAGTCCTCTGGGAAAGATGGATCAGGTCCCAGAACAGGTGGATGCTGTCCTGGATAGACCGGACCGGGACCGTGTAGGACAGGTCGGCGTGGATCATGTGGGCCAGCACGGAGCCCAGGCGGGTAGACAAAGCCCGGGAAAAGATCTTATAATCCATGCTGAGGAGGGAGACCGGACGCCAGTTTTTAAGCAGGCGGCGATCACCCCTCTTCGGCAGCAGGACCACGACCGCCCTGCTCCACGAGAGGGGCATCTCCCCGGTCGCCAGGCTTTCCCCCAGGTCCCGCGCATAATCGTCCCCCAGGATGTCCCAGAACGCCCTGAGGAACTCCACGGTCAACACATCCAACCTTGGGGATTTGCCCCTCGAGTGCTGGTGGAGGGCGCCGGTCAGCTCTGCTAACGTGAGCGGAGCCTCCAATCCTTCGGCGCCCTCCGGGCTGACTTGCGGCAGGTCCTCCCACAAAACTCTGCGTGCATCCTCGCTGGACGGATCCGGAGAGAACAACGCACTGCAATAAGTATGGTCCAGGAGGCCCATTCTCTCTGGATCCGTGATGCAGGATCCGCCGTCGGCCAGCAGCTGAGCCATTTTTCCAGCTAGTAGAAGAAGGGTGAGGCGCGGTCCAAATCTTCCAGGATCTGGATCCGCGATCTCACGTACGCGCCTCGGGACCCTATGAGCTGCATGTCCCTCAGCGCGCCCTTCTTCTCTTTGTCCGCCTGCCACATTGCCGGGTCCGCGATGGCATGACCGAGGCGGGACTCCAAGTCTCTTGGTCGACCCCTTCATTTACTCCTGACAGAAGACGCGGATGTGAGTCTTGCCCACATCCCATCATAGCCTCAAGGAGGGGAGTCCCGGAACCGCTCGTCCTCCAGCAGCCAGTTGTTAAAGTGCCAGTACGCGGAATCCGCCAGCGTGCGGAGCGGAATGATCTCTGCCCACACCAGGTAGTGGAGCACGGCACCAGCCACCTGGAGGCCGCCGAGACGCGTGAGACGTACGCCTGCGAAAAGTAGAGGCGGTCGTTTCGCGACCCTCCTGCTCCAGACCGCCACGTGAAGGCGCTGGAGTCGGGATGGAGATTCCGCCAGATGTACACCAAGTTAAGGGAGCTGATCAGTCCCCTCAACTTCTCCACCGACGCTTGGCCGCGCTGGGGACCTGAGCGATCCCCCAACTCGAAGGTGCAGTTAAAATCTCCCCCCCCGCCCGAGGATGATGCACTCGCTGCCATCGATGGAGCTCAAGAGAGCGGACACTTCTTCAAAGAAGCGCGCTTGCAACGCGCCGGGCCTGGGTGCAGACACGTTCACAAAGTGGTGCGGCACACTACCCAGCCGAACGGCGTGGTGGAGCAAGCAGCCCAGCACTATCTCCTTGACCCCAAGATCTCCGGCTGAAAAGTCGGGGCCAACAAGTTAGCAACCACATTAGAAATAGGGCTGAGGTGACTCATGTAGAACCCACCCTGCCACTCCAGGAGCCAGGTGGCTTCGTCTCCCGGAACGGTGTGGGATTCCTGCAGAAAGCTCACTGCGAATCTCCCTTCCCTGTGAACTGAGAGATTCGGAAATCTGCGGTGAGACCCCCTGCTGCCGTTGATGTTGAGGCTGGCTATGGTTATCTTCATGTCAAAGGTACTTAAAACCCGTCACCAACACCTCACTGTGAGGAGGGAGTGGAAGTGCTCCTGGCCCTCCACTCCCCCAGGAACCCATTGAGGAATACATTAAAATGGCGCCTCTCAACCAGTTTCACGCCTGCGCGCTTGGCCGCTTTCTTCAGGGCGGCAGGGACGGACTGTCTGATCAGCGCCAGACTCGACCAATGGCCGAGGGCCAGCTGAACCTTATTGCGGCAACCCCTGCAAACCGCGAGGAAATCCCGAAGTTCCGCCGTGGGGATGAGAGGAGATTCGGTGGGAGGCACGAGGGACTCCACCACCTCACTGGCGATGGAATCAAGATCATCCTCCGTGCCCCACACCGAATCCCCATGCTCCTCCGGGTCATCACCGCCACTGGCCGACACACCCACCACACACTGTGGGGCGGACGTCCCGGCAGCGCCAGCTGATCCCGCCTCCATCACGATCCCACCCCCAGGATCGGTGGCGGAGGAGTCCTCTCTGGGTTCTATTGTGAAACTGGAGCCTGTGGGCGCCAGCAGTTCAGGACCCCCCTTCACCTCCATCCCCAGGCCAATGAGTGGTCCAGGGGAGACAGGCGTTCCCGACTCTAGAAATCCAGCCGGAGCCGAGACCAGAGGAGGTGGAGGGAGGAGGCCATCTCCCACAGGCCCAGCAGATGAGGCAGCATTCTCGGTTACAACCGGGTCGGGTGTATCCTGGTTGGTGGTGGACTCCGGCTGGGAGGGCCAACACTTTGAGGCCCCGCCCTCCTCTCTCCTCAGGGCACCCGACCCAGTGTCAGTGGCAGACTGGGTGGCGTCCCCAGGCTCCTCCATCACAAGCAGGGCTCAACTGGCGTCCCCTGGAGGGGCCACATGTACAGGTGTCTCACCCTCCACTCCATCCTGAGGAATAGGGATCTCCTGGCCAGACGTTGTGGCCTTGGTGGTGGCGTTACGGGAAACCTGGGGAACGAAACCGGAGACAGCTCACCTTCAACAGATGGGCCCTGCGCCTCAGGGCCCCTTGTCAACTCTGTCGAAGGCTGCCTTCCCCTCTTTTTCCCAGTTGGGTGCGGAGGTTCAGAGACCTCCATGTCATCAGAGGCCTCCACCTCCGCACTCACATTTTTTTTAATTCACCCTGGCCCTGAGCCCAGCTCTGGGGCAGGTTGACACACCGAGATCGGGCTTTGTGCTGAGCTCAGACTCGGATAGTGTCTCTGTGTCCAGGGGACGCGCCTCTCGATGTTTATTTCCCCTCCGCACCTTCCTTCCACTTGGACGGTCACCCCCTCCCTGCCAGAGGCCGTGAAAACCACAGCCTCCGGTACCGACTGAATGGTATCTGGAAGACGAGTGGGGGGGCGGTGGGAGGAGGTGCAGCGGTGCCACCCTGGGCCGCCGATTTGGAGTTGGCAGCCGGGAGGTTGGGGCAGTTCTTACGAACATGCCCCACCCCCTTACAGATATGGCACCGCACCCCGTCCAAAGTCCAGAAGACGCGGTAGGCCGTCCCCTGGAATTCTACATTAAAGTGGCCCTTTGTAACCTCCTCCCACGCCAGCTGCATGAATAACTGTCGGCGGAAGGAGCACACGTGTCGGAGGCTGCTCTCCCGAAGACCGAGCAGGACTGGGGTGAGCCCCGTCTTTAGCTCCCCCAGATGGTGCAGGTGGGGAAGGAGAAGCTCACCAGGAATGAAGGGCGGGACATTGAATAGAGTGAGCCTTTGCGCAGTGGCCTCCAGGTGGTCCACTGGCAGGAAGGTCCCGCCCACGGTGAGCCCCTTGCTCAGAGCCAGGGACACCGCCCGCTCGGTCCTCAGGAATAACACTGCCATCCCGTACATTTTAGAGGCTGCAACAATGGCAGTCGGGCCGACAACCTCGGCCATTGCTTTCACGCATGCCTCTATAGTCATGTTCGGGTGGATGTCGCTATTGACCCCATTCTTCGATGTTAATAAAGCAAACGGCGACAGGGCAACAGGTGCAGCTGCAGCAGCCGCAGCAGCATATGTACGGGAAGGCCACGCCACCGGCGAAGGAGGGCTTGCCATGGGTTCTAAGAGCCACGTCCACTCCCAAGAAACAAATCAAATTTACAATTGAAACAATAAGCAAACAAACTGTAAACAAAGTGGAGTGGGAGTAGTGGAGGATAGGGGTAGGAAGATAAAAGAAAAAGGGGAGTATAGATGACTGAGGCGATTGAGTGGAGGAAGGGAGAGAAAGGCTGACAGGGATGTTTGATCCAACTGCCAGTTGGAGCACCTTTGTAACAATTAGTCCAAAACTGTTTGTTGTCTTCTAGTTGGGGGAGGCTTCTTCGCCAGGGATGGCTGAAGCCGCCCGGTACTCACCTCTTCTGCTTTTAACAAAAAAAGTCTTCCCCAGGCATCTCCAGCTGTCCCGAGCAGGTAATTGGGGTGGGAAGGGAGCTCCCTGTGTGCAAGCACCAATACAAATACAGGGGCCCCCTACTGGATTTGGCAGCCCCGCCCAAGTCTTCCGGCCTCTTCTCCCTCCCCCAAACAGTCCAAACTTAAGAGTTCTTCAGGTGCACTGCCACCCACCTATCTATAACAATTGCAGCCTTCCTTGATGGTTTCTCTCAATTCTGCATTCACCCTTTTGTACAGCGGCTTTTTTCGGGAGCTGATAGTGCGAGTGAGCTAACAGCTGGGAGGTCAGTTACAGTTTAAAGTTAATTACCTTTTGTTTCGGTGGACCAGGGGACTGCTGGGTAAGTGAGGATACATATTTGGACGGTTGCTTTACCCGAAACACTGCTCGGGTAGTGCCTCCCACCCATCCTCCTCCTCTAACCAAACAAAAAGGACTCTGGTGTGTTGATAAGTTAAACTTTTTATTTAAAAAGTTCAGTCCGTCGGATTGCTAAGCGAACAAGTTTTGACTTTTTTTTTTGGTTTTTCAGTAGATTTGTTGGGAATTTAGAATAGTGGGAATGGAGGTAAAGGCAGTTGAATGTTCCTCCTGCAGAATGTGGGAGGTAAGGGTCGCCAAGGGTGTCCCTGCTGACTGCATCTGCGGGAAGTGCACCCAACTCCAGCTCCTCGAGAACCGCGTTAGGGAACTGGAGCTTGAGCTGGAAGAACTTCGGATCATTCGGGAGGCGGAGGGGGTTATTGAGAGGAGTTATAGGGAGGCAGTCACACCTCAGGTAAAAGAAGTAGGTAGATGTGTTACCGTCAGGGGGAGGAGAGGGAACCAGCAGGCAGTGCAGGGATCCCCTGTGGCCGTTTCCCTCAACAACAGGTATACCGTTTTGGATACTGTTGCGGGGGACGACTTACCAGGGGTAAGCAATGGGGTACAGGTCTCTGGTACAGAGTCTGTCCCTGTTGCTCAGAAGGGACAGGGGAAGAGGAGCAGAGCATTAGTCATTAGGGACTCCATAGTTAGGGGAACAGATAGGAGGTTCTGTGGGAAGGAGAGAGACTCACGGTTGGTGTATTGCCTCCCAGGTGCCAGGGTTCGTGATTTTTTGGATCGTGCTTTTGGGATCCTTAAGGGGGAGGGGGAGCAGCCCCTAGTCGTGGTCCACATAGGCACCAACGACATAGGTAGGAAGAGAGATGGGGATTTAAGGCAGAAATTCAGGGAGCTAGGGTGGAAGCTCAGAGCGAGAACAACCAGAGTTGTTATCTCTGGGTTGTTGCCCGTGCCACGTGCTAGCGAAGCGAGGAATAGGGAGAGAGAGGAGTTGAACACGTGGCTGCAGGGGTGGTGTAGGAGGGAGGGTTTTGGTTTCCTGGATAATTGATGCTCTTTCTGGGGTAGGTGGGACCTCTATAAACAGGATGGTCTTCACCTGAACCAGAGGGGTACCAATATCCTGGGGGGGGGGGGAGATTTGCTAGTGCTCTTCGGGGGGGGGGGTTTAAACTAATTCAGCAGGGGAATGGGAACCTAAATTGTAGTTCCAGTGTACAGGATGTTGAGAGTAGTGAGGTAGGGGATAAGGTTACAGGGACGCAAGAGGGCACTGGCAAGCAAGAACTTGGTTTAAAGTGTGTCTACTTCAACGCCAGGAGCATCCGGAATAAGGTGGGTGAGCTTGCAGCATGGGCTGCTACCTGGGATCTCGATGTTGTGGCCATTTCGGAGACATGGGTAGAGCAGGGGCAGGAATGGATGTTGCAGGTTCCGGGGTTTAGATGTTTCAGTAAGAACAGAGAAGATGGGAAAAGAGGGTGGGAGGTGTGGCATTGTTAATCAAGGAGAGTATTAAAGCGGCAGAAAGGACGTTTGAGGACTCGTCTACTGAGGTAGTATGGGCTGAGGTTAGAAACAGGAGAGGAGAGGGCACCCTATTGGGAGTTTTCTATAGACCTCTTAATAGTTCCAGAGATGTAGAGGAAAGGATAGCGAAGATGATTCTCGACAGGAGCGAGAGTAACAGGGTAGTTGTTATGGGGGACTTTAACTTTCCAAATATTGACTGGAAATACTATAGTTCGAGTACTTTAGATGGGTCAGTTTTTGTCCAGTGTGTGCAGGAGGGTTTTCTGACACAGTATGTAGAGAGGCCAACCAGGAGCGATGCCACATTGGGTTTGGTACTGGGTAATGAACCCGGCCAGGTGTTAGATTTAGATGTAGGTGAGCACTTTGCTGATAGTGATCACAATTCGGTTAGGTTTACCTTAGCGATGGGCAGAGACAGGTATATACCGCAGGGCAAGAATTATAGCTGGGGGAAAGGAAATTATGACGCGATTAAGCAAGATTTAGGATGCATAGGATGGGGAAGGAAACTGCAGGGGATGGGCACAATCGAAATGTGGAGCTTATTCAAGGAGCAGCTACTGTGTGTCCTTGATAAGTATGTACCTGTCAGGCAGGGAGGAAGTTGTCGAGCGAGGGAGCCGTGGTTTACTAAAGAAGTTGGAGCACTTGTCAAGAGGAAGAAGAAGGCTTATGTTAGGATGAGACGTGAAGGCTCAGTTAGGGCGCTTGAGAGTTACAAGCTAGCCAGGAAAGATCTAAATGGAGAGCTAAGAAGAGCGAGGAGAGGACACGAGAAGCCACTGGCGGATAGGATCAAGGAAAACCCTAAGGCTTTCTATAGGTATATCAGGAATAAAAGAATGACTGGAGTTAGATTAGGGCCACTCAAGGATAGTAGTGGGAAGTTGTGTGTGGAATCAGAGGAGATAGGGGAAGCGTTAAATGAATATTTTTCGTCAGTATTTACAGTAGAGAATGAAAATGTTGTCGAGGAGAATAATGAGATACAGACGACTAGGCAAGATGGGATTGAGGTTCACAAAGAGGAGGTGGTAGCAATTTTGGAAAGTGTGAAAATAGATAAGTCCCCTGGGCCAGATGGGATTTATCCTAGGATTCTCTGGGAAGCTAGGGAGGAGATTGCAGAGCCTTTGTCCTTGATCTTTATGTCGTCATTGTCGACAGGAGCAGTGCCGGAAGACTGGAGGATAGCAAATGTTGTCCCCTTGTTCAAGAAGAGGAGTAGAGACAGCCCTGGTAATTATAGACCTTTGAGCCTGACTTCGGTTGTGGGTAAAATGTTGGAAAAGGTTATAAGAGATAGTATTTATAATCATGTTGAAAAGAATAAGATCATTAGAGATAGTCAGCACGGTTTTGCGAAGTGTAGGTAGTGCCTCACAAACCTTATTGAGTTTTTCGAGAAGGTGACCAAACAGGTGGATGAGGGTAAAGCCGTGGATGTGGTGTATATGTATTTCAGTAAGGCGTTTGATAAGGTTCCCCACGGTAGGCTATTGCAGAAAATACGGAAGTATGGGATTGAAGGTGATTTAGAGCTTTGGATCAGAAATTGGCGAGCTGAAAGAAGACAGAGGGTGGTGGTTGATGGCAAATGTTCATCCTGGAGTTTAGTTACTAGTGGTGTACCGCAAGGATCTGTTTTGGGGCCACTGGAGTTTGTCATTTTTATAAATGACCTGGATGAGGGTGTAGAAGGGTGGGTTAGTAAATTTGCGGATGACACGAAGGTCGGTGGAGTTGTGGATAGTGCCGAAGGATGTTGTAGCTTACAGAGGGACATAGACAGGCTGCAGAGTTGGGCTGAGAGATGACAAATGGAGTTTAATGCGGAAAGGTGTGAGGTGATTCACTTTGGAAGGAGTAACAGGAATGCAGAGTACTGGGCGAATGGGAAGATTCTTGGTAGTGTAGATGAGCAGAGAGATCTTGGTGTCCAGGTACATAAATCCCTGAAAGTTGCCGCCCAGGTTAATCGGGCTGTTAAGAAGGCATATGGTGTATTAGCTTTTATTGGTAGGGGGATCGAGTTTCGGAGCCACGAGGTCATGCTGCAGCTGGACAAAACTCTGGTGCGGCCGCACCTGGAGTATTGCGTGCAGTTCTGGTCACCGCATTATAGGAAGGATGTGGAAGCTTTGGAAAGTGTGCAGAGGAGATTTACTAGGATGTTGCCTGGTATGGAGGGAAGGTCTTACGAGGAAAGGCTGAGGGACTTGAGGTTGTTTTCGTTCGAGAGAAGGAGGAGGAGAGGTGACTTAATAGAGACAAATAAGATAATCAGAGGGTTAGATAGGGTGGATAGTGAGAGTCTTTTTCCCCGGATGGTGATGACAAACACGAGGGGACATAGCTTTAAGTTGAGGGGTGATAGATATAGGACAGATGTTGGAGGTAGTTTCTTTGCTCAGAGAGTAGTAGGGGCGTGGAACGCCCTGCCTGCAACAGTAGTGGACTCGCCAACTTTAAGGGCATTTAAGTGGTCATTGGATAGACATATGGAGGAAAATGGAATCGTGTAGGTCAGATGGTTTCACAGGCCGACGCAACATCGAGGGCCGAAGGACCTGTACTGCGCTGTAATGTTCTCTGCTATTTGTTCTACCTCTCTCCACTTTCTCCAATTACTCCAGTCTCCACTCTGCAGTTGCTGCAGCACAGGTGCAGCTGCTCCCCCTGATTGCTGGCAGGAAGTGCTTCAAATTACCCAGCCAATCCCAGTGTTGTATCTGTCCTGGGAGTGTTTGATGGGGACAGTGCAGAGGGAGCTTTACTCTGTTTCTAACCCCATGCTGTCCCTGTTCTGGGAGTGTTTGATGGGGACAGTGTCGAGAAAGATTTACTCTGTATCTAACCTCTGTATTTGACTCTCCAACTTTAAGGGCATTTAAGTGGTCATTGAATAGACATATGGATGAAAATGGAATAGTGTAGGTCTGATGGTTTCACAGGTCAGCGCAACATCGAGGGCCGAAGGTCCTGTACTGCGCTGTCATGTTCGAATTCTAACCCAATTATTTTTCTCTTTTTTCTTTTCTTACCCCCGTTTTTTAAACTTGTGTTGAACTGAACCGTTGAGAGGCAGCTTGAATCTGTATCTAAGCTGTGCTGTACCTGCCATAAACTTCAGCACAAATAAAATTCCTGTCCAAACTCGCGCCAATTTAAAGGCCTGCTCAAGTCACAAACAAAAACCCGACCTGAATCCGACGGAACCACATGGGACCCGAGCCCGACCCGGCCCAGGTCCCTCCATTTTCCCCCGAGACCGACCCGACCCGACCCAAGCCCAAAGGTCGAGTTCGGAAGAGTGGACCGACACATGTCATCGGGTCCCATCGGGTTCGGGTCGGGTAACAGGCCTTTGCACCAAGTCCCGTTCATCTATCACTGCAATGCTCACTGGCTTACGTTGGTTCCTGATCCAGTAATGCCTCGATTTTAAAATTCTCATCATAGCTTTCTGACCCATCTCATTCCGAACTACTCAGAAATGAAACTGCCTCCTGAAAATACTAAATGTTGGTTTGTTTGAGGAAACACCTTCACAACACGGATTGCTGTGGTTCAAGATGAAGGCCCACCATTTTCTCATGGCAACCAGGGATGGGGAAGTAATGCTGGCCTTCCTTGTCAGTATCACCCATATCCTGAGAACAGATAGACAGGAAATAAAATAGGAATAAAATCAATGAATTTGTAATTGACTGATTGAAACCAGGCGAGGTCTGTGATCAGAGAGAGATGTCATAATCCGATAAACAAATTGTCAACACAATTTATCTCACCAGCCCTTTGTGCTTGTCTTTCTGCTGTTGTCTTCATCAGAAAACAAGTAACGATTAATCTCGGGATTAAAAACTGCTGAATGTCAATTGTACACATAAGATACGTACTCAATGATTTCTGTTATCAGACATCAGAGAATCACATAGCACAGGAGGAGACTATTTAACAAATCGTACCAGCTCCAGCTCTTTGAAGGGGATTTCCAATGATTCCTCTCCCCTGTTCTTTTCTCCCAGTCCAGAAAATCACCCTGTTAGTATTGATCCAATTCCCGACTGAAAGCTTCTGTTAAATCTGCTTCCACAACCCTTTCAGGAATTGAATTCCAAATCATAAACACTCGCTGTGTAAATAAATGAAAATCTCCTCATCTCTCCTCTGTTTGTTTGTTAATCAACATTAAACTGTGTTCTCTGGTTACTGAACCTTCATCCAGTGAAACCAGATTCTCCTTATTTATTCTAGAAAAACACATCATCATTTTCAGCCCCTCGATTAAATCTTCCTTTTATCTTCTCTGCTCTAAGGAGAACAATCCCAGCTTCTCTCCACATAACTGAAGTCCCTCATCCCTGTTACCATTCTAGTCTATCACCGAGACACCATCTCCAAGGCCTTGGAATCCTTCATAAAGTGTAGTGTCCAGAATGGGACACAATATTCCAGCTGAGGCTTTAACAGTCATTTATCTAGTCTTCGCAGAATGTTCTTGTGTTGTTATTTTTTGATTCTTTGCTTCTAGTTATAATTCTAACGACCCCCTATGCCTTTTTAAATCCTTGACCACTTGTTCAGCCACCATCGAAGATGTCTGTACATACACTCCCAGACTCTGTGCTCCTGTACCATCTTTTAAATGGTGCAGTTCAGTTTCTATTCTCTCCCCTTATTATCCCTCACAAAATAATCACTTCCCCAGTACTATGTGTTAAATTCTATTCACCATGTGTATTCTCATTTCACCATGAGACTGTCCATGTCCTCCTTAATCCTGCTACTATCTACCACACTAGTGACAGCATTTATGATTTACATGTCATCTGCAAGAGTTGAAATTATGTTTTTGTTTTACTCTAAGTCTATGGCATTTATATATTTATCTATATGTCAGGACGAGCACTGTTTCTAATATCGACCCCTGAGATACAGCACTGTATAATCCCCCTGCCCCAGTCTGAACAATGTCTGTTCACCACTTCTCTCTGCTTTCTGTCCCTGAGTCAGTGTCATATCCACACTTTCTTTTTTTTCTTTTGGGCCTCCTTATCTCGAGAGACAATGGATATGCGCCTGGAGGTGGTCAGTGGTTTGTGAAGCAGCGCCTGGAGTGGCTATAAAGGCCAATTCTGGAGTGACAGACTCTTCCACAGGTGCTGCAGAGAAATTTGTTTGTTGGGGCTGTTGCACAGTTGGCTCTCCCCTTGCGCCTCTGTCTTTTTTCCTGCCAACTACTAAGTCTCTTCGACTCGCCACAATTTAGCCCTGTCTTTATGGCTGCCCGCCAGCTCTGGCGAATGCTGGCAACTGACTCCCACGACTTGTGATCAATGTCACACGATTTCATGTCGCGTTTGCAGACGTCTTTATAACGGAGACATGGACGGCCGGTGGGTCTGATACCAGTGGCGAGCTCGCTGTACAATGTGTCTTTGGGGATCCTGCCATCTTCCATGCGGCTCACATGGCCAAGCCATCTCAAGCGCCGCTGACTCAGTAGTGTGTATAAGCTGGGGGTGTTGGACGCTTCAAGGACTTCTGTGTTGGAGATATAGTCCTGCCACCTGATGCCAAGTATTCTCCGAAGGCAGCGAAGATGGAATGAATTGAGACGTCGCTCTTGGCTGGCATACGTTGTCCAGGCCTCGCTGCCGTAGAGCAAGGTACTGAGGACACAGGCCTGATACACTCGGACTTTTGTGTTCCGTGTCAGTGCGCCATTTTCCCACACTCTCTTGGCCAGTCTGGACATAGCAGTGGAAGCCTTACCCATGCGCTTGTTGATTTCTGCATCTAGAGACAGGTTACTGGTGATAGTTGAGCCTAGGTAGGTGAACTCTTGAACCACTTCCAGAGCGTGGTCGCCAATATTGATGGATGGAGCATTTCTGACATCCTGCCCCATGATGTTCGTTTTCTTGAGGCTGATGGTTAGGCCAAATTCATTGCAGGCAGACGCAAACCTGTCGATGAGACTCTGCAGGCATTCCTCAGTGTGAGATGTTAAAGCAGCATCGTCAGCAAAGAGGAGTTCTCTGATGAGGACTTTCCGTACTTTGGACTTCGCTCTTAGACGGGCAAGGTTGAACAACCTGCCCCCTGATCTTGTGTGGAGGAAAATTCCTTCTTCAGAGGATTTGAACGCATGTGAAAGCAGCAGGGAGAAGAAAATCCCAAAAAGTGTGGGTGCGAGAACACAGCCCTGTTTCACACCACTCAGGATAGGAAAGGGCTCTGATGAGGAGCCACCATGTTGAATTGTGCCTTTCATATTGTCATGGAATTAGGTGATGATACTTAGTAGCTTTGGTGGACATCCGATCTTTTCTAGTAGTCTGAAGAGACCACGTCTGCTGACGAGGTCAAAGGCTTTGGTGAGATCAATGAAAGCAATGTAGAGGGGCATCTGTTGTTCACGGCATTTCTCCTGTATCTGACGAAGGGAGAACAGCATGTCAATAGTCGATCTCTCTGCACGAAAGCCACACTGTGCCTCAGGGTAGACGCGCTCGGCCAGCTTCTGGAGCCTGTTCAGAGCGACTCGAGCAAAGACTTTCCCCACTATGCTGAGCAGGGAGATTCCACGGTAGTTGTTGCAGTCACCGCGGTCACCTTTGTTTTTATAGAGGGTGATGATGTTGGCATCGCGCATGTCCTGGGGTACTGCTCCCTCGTCCCAGCACAGGCATAGCAGTTCATGTAGTGCTGAGAGTATAGCAGGCTTGGCACTCTTGATTATTTCAGGGGTAATGCTGTCCTTCCCAGGGGCTTTTCCGCTGGCTAGGGAATCAATGGCATCACTGAGTTCCGATTTGGTTGGCTGTATGTCCAGCTCATCCATGACTGGTAGAGGCTGGGCTGCATTGAGGGCAGTCTCAGTGACAGCATTCTCCCTGGAGTACAGTTCTAGGTAGTGCTCAACCCAGCGGTCCATCTGTTTGCGTTGGTCAGTGATTATGTCCCCCGATTTAGATTTGAGGGGGGTGATCTTCTTGATGGTTGGCCCAAGAGCTCTCTTCATGCCATCATACATTCCTCTGATGTTTCCGGTGTCTGAGGCCAGCTGAATATGACTGCATAGGTGTTGCCAGTAGTCGTTTGCGCAACGCCGAGCTGTTCTTTGTGCAGTACTTCTGGCTGCTTTAAGTGCTGCGGATGTTAAATCGCTGGGGGCTTTCTTGTAGTTCAAAAGTGCAATGCGCTTAGCGGCTATGACAGGCTCCAGCTCTTCATTATGAGATTGAAACCAGTCTGCATTTCTCTTCGCACTTTTGCCGTAGGTGGTCAAAGCTGACTCATAGATGGCGTCTCTGATGTGGGCCCACTTGGTCTCAGCATCCCCTGTGGGAGTGTTTTGAAGGGCTGTTACAAGTGAATTTAGAAATTTTTGTAACAGCTGTGGGTGAGAAATTCTGCTCGTGTTGATGCGCGGGTGGCCCTTCTGCTTGGAATGATGCAACTTCTTTGGTCTGAGTCTAACCTTGCTGCACACCAGGGAGTGGTCGGTGTCGCAGTCCGCACTGTGGAAGCTGCGTGTGATTTGAACACTGTTTAAGGCGGCTCGCCTTGTGACAATGAGGTCTAGTTGGTGCCAACGACGTGATCTTGGGTGCCTCCATGAAACCTGGTGACAGGGTTTAGTGTGAAAGAACGAGTTGGTGATGCAGAGGTTATGATAGGTACACAACTCAAGCAGTCTCTGCCCGTTCTCATTCATCCTTCCAACGCCATAGCGCCCAAGGCAGGAGGGCCATGAGTCATGGTCGGCCCCAACCCTGGCATTAAAGTCCCCCAGCAGGAATAGGTGTTCGGTGTTGGGGATGCTGCTAATGATGATATGGAGTTGTTCATAGAACTGGTCTTTAGCTTCAGGTGCGGAACAGAGTGTTGGAGCATAGATGCTGAGTAGGTGTACTGGACCAGAGGTGGTGAGCAGTCGGATGGACAGTATGCGTTCCGAGCCATTTGAGGGAGGCTCTATCATGCTGAGCAAGGAGTTTCTGATGGCGAAGCCCACTCCATGCTGTCTTGGTTCTTCAGGATCCCTGCCCTGCCAGAAGAAGGTGTAGTCTTGCTCTGCTAGAGAGCCACTCGCGGGGAGGCGAGTCTCCTGAAGTGCTGCAATGTCCACATTGAGTCTACTGAGCTCGTTGTTAATGATGGCGGTCTTCCGAGAATCGTTGATTTGTGTAAGGTCTTCCGACAGGCCAGGACACATAGTTCTGACGTTCCAGCTTGCAAAGCGAAGGGCTGGTACCTTCTTTCCTTTTTTCATGTTGTTTGGTGCGGTGTATCAGTCCACCTTTCGGGCAATGACCCTGAGCTCCAAGCACCCATTGAAGCAGGCAGACTGTGGCGGGACAGAACCTTATTGACCGGGGGCTGCCCGGTTTGAGGCGGGCGGTAGCTGTCCAGTGAGGTGCAATGACCTCTCCCACCGACAAAGGCAACCCGTGGCGCCCAGTTTCTACGCCAATTTATCTGGACTTATAACCCGTAACTGCTGCCTTCCGTGTTGTTTCAGTCGCTGTGAGGCAACTATGGAGTGACCTCTCCATGGCGCATGCCTGGGCAAATTTATGGAGGTTGAGAGTTGCCCAATCGTCAAAACCCCCCTCTCGGCCTTTCTGGTGGGGTCCAAAGGAGTGCAGGACACGACGTTTGGCACCAGTATGGCTGCAGGAACTGCCGGAAACATGCCAAAAGTGACACATGACCGCCTACGGGGTTCCGCTCCGGATTTTCTGTTAGGGTTTACTCCCTTAGCCTTGGTCTCTCCCGAGACGCCCACAAGGCAGTGGGGTTGTTGGGGCCCCTACACAGGTGTAGGATGGTGCCGGTGGGAGGAGGGGATGCAAGGGGGAGGGGTAGAGGGAGGGGGTGGGGGGGTGCAGGGGAAGGGGGTGCGGGGTGAAGATGGTGCGAGGGGGGGCGGGCTGGGACGGGGTTGTGAGGGGGTGAGCTGAGAGGGTGGAGCAGGGAAGGGGACGGGGGTGGGGGGGGTGGAAGGGGGGTAAAGGGGGGAGGGGGGGTGGAACCTGGTGCAGGTAATAAGCCATTTCCTCAGTGCCCACCATCGACGTCCGGAAAGCTCATCCACGTCCTTCGGGAGGTGAAGCATCATTTGGCAGACTTAGAGGTGATTACATTTGCTAAGGGTTTTTTTTTTTGCAGTGGTTTAAATAAAGGCATGCAGCATTGCCGACAGTGCGCTGCAGATGCTCTCCGAGCCATCTCCCGCGGGCGCTTTGAAGTTGCGGCCGGGGGGGCCGTTCGTGGATGTTTTGGGTGTTCGGGGCACCTTTTCACAGGACTTCTCTCGGGTCCCGCAGCTCCTTCTTCACCTCAATGGACTTACTGCATGCCGTGGCTGCAGACACTCTGGACTGTGAAGACAGCAGGATCGGAGATTAAAGTATCGGCAGCTGTTCTCGTCAGTTTCATCCGGATCAATTTCATTGAGAAAACAAAGAGCAGGTGTGGCTGGGGGAGGGCAGTGGGCCCAGGTAACATACACTAAACTAACTGTTAGCCTTTAGATAGGGCTAAAATGAACTGATTTAAAGAGCCAGGGGAATTTAAACAGTTTAAGAGGGCAGATTGGGGGATAAAACGTTAGGGATGGGAGCAGATGGCCATGGATAGAGTTGAACAGCAAGGGAGCTTCCTAGGGAGCTTCCAGCCCAGGAGCCATCTTGAAAGATTTTTTTTTTTTTTTTATCCACACTATCACTGTCACATTAATCCATGTCTTCCATTTTCATAACAAGTCCATTAAATGTCATTTGCTTATAGGTCTTTTGAAAGTCTATATACATAACACTAAACACACTATCCTCATCAGCTCTCCCAGTTCTGTCATCAACGAACTTGATCAGGATTATCAGACATGATTTTCCATTAACCTATCCGGCCTGTTTGTCAATTATTATCCCATGTTTTTCCAAGGGTTATATATTTTTGTACTGGGTTATAGCCTCTAGAAATTTCCAACCACCGACATTACACTGACTGGTCAGTAGTTGCAGGGATTATCTTATCTCTCCTTTTTAAAACAGGATGTAACATTTACAACCCTTCAGTCCTCTGTCACCACTCTTTTATCCAAGGAGGATTGGAAGATTCTGGCCAGTGTCTTTGGTATTTCCACCATTCCTTCCCTCAGCAACCCTCACTCATCCCATCCAGACCAGCTAAATGTTCTACGTTATTGTGGTACAAAAATACTGGATTGAAAGGGGTTAACTCAACCTGTTTGTTCAGTGACTGTAATTAATGTCAGTCTCTTTGGACACTAATTGTGTCACTGGAGGGTTTCCCTCTTCTATTAATAAGGGTCTTCATTTAATGTCTTACCCATAATGTCAGCTGGAGCAGCAAACCCGGCACTTACAGGGATCAGTGGCTCCAGAGAGAGGGAGAGGATAGATCAGAATCTACGAGCAGTAGATTGGAATGTTACAACAATGGGTCAGAATCTGATAACAATAGATTGGAATGTTACAACAATGGGTCAGAATCTGAGAACAATAGATTGGAATGTTATAACAATGGACAGCAGGACTTTCTCCTCTTGGTTTGGTTTAGTTACTGCAGATTATACTTGGCTAACATTAGTTCGGCGGATCTATTATGCACTAAAGATGATTCAAACAATTTACTATCCTTTCCTCGCTATTATTGGTGTCCCCGGTAAGTCTCTGTATCCAACTATTAGATTCATAAACTATATTTCAGTGAATTAGGGTTCTTGTCATTTAAATCGTGAGAAGACTGAATCCATTGTCTTCACTTTCTGTCACAAACTCCATTCCCTCTCCACGATCTGTAATCCCCTCACTGAGGCTGAACCAGGAAGTTTACAGCCTCTGGTATCTTTAATGCTGAGCTCAGTTCACCCCCATATTAACTCCACCTCCAACCCTACATATTGATACAGCCAGGTGATGAGGGTTCACAGTCGGTCCTCTTGTCCTTCCTCTTATTTGACCGCAATCGTGTTTGTTCTTTTTTAACGGTGGATGTATTTACCATTTTTGTGATGTTTTACTTTTTACCTTTGGTGAAATAGTGAAGGAACCAATCGGAAAGGTTTCTTGAGTTTAACCATGAAAGAGGTGAGTTCAATACACTTAATATCTAAACCCAATCAAAATAAAATAATAAAAACATACGTTATACATTTATGCTGTCACTGACCCAAGAATCTCACGTACACAAATAGATTACAGAATAAGAAGTAAAATCGTGGCTGGATTAGAGTCCAGAATAAATCAACGGTCGAATTTGAATGCGGAATGCATGCTCAAAGACAGGATTCTTGTTAGTGTGGAGGAACAGAGGGATCTTGGGGTCCATGTCCATAAATCGCTCAAAGTTGCCACCCAAGTTGATAGTGTTGTAAAGAAGGCGTATGGTGTGTTGGCTTTCATTAACAGGGGGATTGAGTTTAAGAGCCACGAGGTTATGCTGCAGCTCCATAAGGCCCTGGTTCGTCCACACTTGGAATATTGTGTTCAGTTCTGGTCGCCTCATTATTGGAAGGATGTGGAAGCTTTAGAGAGGGTGCAGAGGAGATTTACCAGGATGCTGCCTGGACTGGAGGGCATGTCCTCCGAAGAAAGATTGAGGGAGCTAGGGCTTTTCTAATTGGAGCGAAGAAGGATGAGATGTGACTTGATAGAGGGGTACAAGATGATGAGAGGCATAGATAGAGTGGATAGTCAGAGACTTTTTCCCAAGGTGGAAAGGGCTATCACCAGGGGGCATAATTTTAAGGTGATTGGAGGAAGGTTTCGGGGAGATGTCAGAGGTAGGTTCTTTACACAGAGAGTGGTGGGTGCGTGGAATGCGCTGCCAGCGGTGGTGGTAGAAGCAGATACATTAGGGGCATTTAAGCGACTCTTGGATAGGTACATGGATGATAGTAGAATGAAGGGTAGGTAGCTAGATGGATCTTAGAGTAGGTTAAAGGTTCGGCACAACATCGTGGGTCGAAGGGCCTGTACTGTGCTGTTCTGTTCTATGTTCTATGTTCGAAAACATAATATGCAGTCTGTGAGGTTTGATAAATCCCTGATCTTCCGGCTGAAGTTGTACTCTTGAAGTCTTTGGCTGGTCGAAGTGCCCGTTGTGACTGATCCACATGGTTCAGGATTTTCTTGAAGGCAGACTGGTAGGTGGCCTTTTTACCCTGGTGCCTCAGTCTGTAGCAATCTGTAGGATTGGAGGGTCCACAGTCGCTGATGGTGTTCAAACTTGTGATGTCATCTGGTGAGAGACAGAAAGAGAACGGGGCTTGGGGTTGGGGGGTGGCTAGGGGACAGGGGAAAGAAGACCACCCTTCTGCTTCTGCCAGTTTGAATCACTGGTTTGTCTGTCTTTGTACAGGGGAAACTGATAGCTTTCACAGAGATGGTCAGACGGTCTCATGGCTGCCTCAATATATTTTCCGGAGCCTTCTAATGAGATTCAAGGTGAGGAGTTGCCATCTCCCTAGGGCTCAGGATGCCATTGTTGACACTTGGAGTAGTTTACGCTTTCAAGGTCAGTGTGTCAGGATGTCCTTGAATTCCATGCTAATGAACGCAATCTTAGCAAATTCAGTCTCAAGAGCAAGCCATTATTTTGGGTCCAGGCTCATCCGACATGTGTCTCTGTTGGAGACGTTGGAATGTGAAAAGGTGCTTCAGATACAAACTGCAGTGGCCATCTTGGCTGCCAGTTTCTTGCAGGATTTTTTCCATTAAAACTTTAATGTAAGTTTCCAACTGATGAATTAAAATTCCTCATTGGCGTATCGTGTTTCCGTGACACCAATAACACCTCTTTAATATATGCCTCAGCCTACTAGCTGCGTAAACCCTCATCGTGACATTGTTAAATCCACACTTGACTCTTCCAATTCTATCCTGGTCATCTTCCAATTATAAATCCATAAAATGATGTGAACTGCACAGATGGCCACTTTTATTGTGGTCCGCACAGTGTCCCATGTTGGGCAGGGATCTAGCCTGGGTGCCATGTATGTGTTGTTAGTGTGAGGAGGCAAAGAACAAAAGAACAAAGATAATTACAGCACAGGAACAGGCCCTTCGGCCCTCCAAGACTGCGCCGATCCAGATCCTCTCTCTAAACATGTCGCCTATTTTCTAAGGTTCTGTATCTCTTTTCTTCCTGCCCATTCATGTATCTGTCTAGATACATCTGAAAAGACTCCATCGTGCCCGCGTCTACCACCTCCGCTGGCAACGCGTTCCAGGTGCCCACCACCCTCTGCGTAAAGAACTTTCCACGCATATCCCCCCTAAACATTTCCCCTTTCACTTTGAACTCGTGTCCTCTAGTAATTGAAACCCCCACTCTGGGAAAAAGCATCTTGCTGTCCACCCTGTCTATACCTCTCATGATTTTGTACACCTCAATCAGGTCCCCCCTCAACCTCCGTCTTTCTAATGAAAATAATCCTAATCTACTCAACCTCTCTTCATAGCTAGCGCCCTCCATACCAGGCAACATCCTGGTGAACCTCCTCTGCACCCTCTCCAAAGCATCCACATCCTTTTGATAATGTGGCGACCAGAACTGTACGCAGTATTCCAAATGTGGCCGAACCAAAGTCCTATACAACTGTAACATGACCTGCCAACTCTTGTACTCAATGCCCCGTCCGATGAAGGAAAGCATGCCGTATGCCTTCTTGACCACTCTATTTACCTGCGTTGCCACCTTCAGGGAACAGTGGACCTGAACACCCAAATCTCTCTGGACATCAATTTTCCCCAGGACGTCTCCATTTACTGTATAGTTCACTCTTGAATTGGATCTTCCAAAATGCATCACCTCGCATTTGCCCTGATTGAACTCCATCTGCCATTTCTCTGCCCAACTCTCTAATCTATCTATATTCTGCTGTATTCTCTGACAGTCCCCTTCACTATCTGCTACTCCACCAATCTTAGTGTCGTCTGCAAACTTGCTAATCAGACCACCTATACTTTCCTCCAAATCATTAATGTATATCACAAACAACAGTGGTCCCAGCACGGATCCCTGTGGAACACCACTGGTCACACGTCTCCATTTTGAGAAACTCCCCTCTACTGCTACTCTCTGTCTCCTGTTGCCCAGCCAGTTCTTTATCCATCTAGCTAGTACACCTTGGACCCCAAGCGCCTTCACTTTCTCCATCAGCCTGCCATGGAGAACCTTATCAAACGCCTTACTGAAGTCCATGTATATGACGTCGACAGCCCTTCCCTCATCAATCAACTTTGTCACTTCCTCAAAGAATTCTATTAAGTTGGTAAGACATGACCTTCCCTGCACAAAAACATGTTGCCGATCACTGATGAGCCCATTTTCTTCCAAATGGGAATAGATCCTATCCCTCAGTATCTTCTGCAGCAGCTTCCCTACCACTGACGTCAGGCTCACCGGTCTATAATTACCTGGATTATCCCTGCTACCCTTCTTAAACAAGGGGACAACATTAGCAATTCTCCAGTCCTCCGGGACCTCACCCGTGTTTAAGGATGCTGCAAAGATATCTGTTAAGGCCCCAGCTATTTCCTCTCTCGCTTCCCTCAGTAACCTGGGATAGATCCCATCCGGACCTGGGGACTTGTCCACCTTAATGCCCTTTAGAATACCCAACACTTCCTCCCTCCTTATGCCGACTTGACCTAGAGTAATCAAACATCAGTTCCTAACCTCAACATCCGTCATGTCCCTCTCCTCGGTGAATACCGATGCAAAGTACTCGTTTAGAATCTCACCCATTTTCTCTGAGTCCAAGCATAACATTCCTTCTTTGTCCTTTAGTGGGCCAATCCTTTCTCTAGTTACCCTCTTTCTCCTTATATATGAATAAAAGGCTTTGGGATTTTCCTTAACCCTGTTTGCTAAAGATATTTCATGTCCCCTTTTAGCCCTCTTAATTCCTCGTTTCAGATTGGTCCTACATTCCCGATATTCTTTCAAAGCTTCGTCTTTCATCAGCCGCCTACACCTTATGTATGCTTCCTTTTTCCTCTTAGCTAGTCTCACAATTTCACCTGTCATCCATGGTTCCCTAATCTTGCCATTTCTATCCCTCATTTTCGCAGGAACATGTCTCTCCTGAACGCTAATCAACCTCTCTTTAAAAGCCTCCCACATATCACATGTGGATTTACCTTCAAACAGCTGCTCCCAATCTACATTTCCCAGCTCCTGCCGAATTTTGGTATTGTTGGCCTTCCCCCAATTTAGCACTCTTCCTTTAGGACCACTCTCGTCTTTGTCCATGAGTATTTTAAAGCTTACGGAATTGTGATCACTATTCCCAAAGTAGTCCCCTACTGAAACTTCAACAACCTGGCCGGGCTCATTCCCCAACACCAGGTCCAGTATGGCCCCTTCCCGAGTTGGACTATTTACATACTGCTCTAGAAAACCTTCCTGGATGCTCCTTACAAATTCTGCTCCATCTGGACCTCTAACACTAAGCGAATCCCAGTCAATGTTGGGAAAATTAAAATCTCCTATCACCACCACCCTGTTGCTCCTACATCTTTCCATAATCTGTTTACATGTTTGTACCTCTATCTCATGCTCGCTGTTGGGAGGCCTGTAGTACAGCCCCAACATTGTTACCGCACCCTTCCTATTTCTGAGTTCTGTCCATATTGCCTCACTGCTCGAGTCCTCCATAGTGCCCCCCTTCAGCACAGCTGTGATATCCTCTTTGACCAGTAATGCAACTGCTCCACTCCTTTTACCTCCCTCTCTATCCCGCCTGAAGCATCGATATCCTGGGATATTTAGTTGCCAATCATGCCCTTCCCTCAACCAAGTCTCAGTAATAGCAATAACATCATACTCCCAGGTACTAATCCAAGCCCTAAGTTCATCTGCCTTACCTACTACACTTCTTGTATTAAAACAAATGCATCTCAGACCACCAGTCCCTTTATATTCATCATCTGCTCCCTGCCTGTTCTTCCCCTTAGTCACACTGACTTCATTATCTAGTTCCTTACAGGCTTTTGTTACTACCTCCTTACTGTCAACTGGCCTCAATTGGTTCCCATCCGCCTGCCACATTAGTTTAAACCCTCCCCAACAGCGTTAGCAAAAGCACCTCCAAGGACATTGGTTCCAGTCCGGCCCAGGTGTAGACCGTCCAATTTGTAATAGTCCCACCTCCCCCAGAACCGGTCCCAATGTCCCAAAAATCTGAACCCCTCCTTCCTGCACCATCTCTCAAGCCACGCATTCATCCTGACTATTCTTTCATTTTTACTCTGACTATCACGTGGCACTGGTAGTAATCCTGAGATTACTACCTCTGAGGTCCTACTTTTTAACTTGGCTCCTAACTCCCTAAACTCTGCTTGTAGGACCTCATCCCGTTTTTTACCTATATCATTAGTCCCTATGTGCACAATGACAACTGGCTGTTCACCCTCCCCCTTTAGAATGTTCTGCAGCCGATCTGAGACATCCCTGACCCGTGCACCTGGGAGGCAACATACCATTCGGGAGCCTCGTTTTCGACCACAGAACCGCCTATCTACTCCCCTTACAATCGAATCCCCTACGACGATAGCCCTTCCACACTTTTTCCCGCCCTTCTGAACAGCAGAGCCAGCCACGGTGCCATGGACCTGGCTACTGCTGCCTTCCCCTGGTGAGCCATCTCCCCCAACAGTATCCAAAACGGTATACTTGTTTTGGAGGGAGATGACCGCAGGGGACTCCTGCGCTGCCTTCCTGCTCTTTCTCTGCCTTTTGGTCACCCATTCCCTTTCTCCCTCAGCAATCCTAATCTGCAGTGTGACCAATTCACTAAACGTGCGATCCACGACCTCCTCAGCATCGCGCATGCTCCAAAGTGAGTCCATCCGCAGCTCGAGAGCCGTCATGCGGTCTAACAAGAGCTGCAGTTGGACACACTTCCTGCACGTGAAGGAGTCAGGGACATCAGCCATGTCCCTGAGCTCCCACATTGAGCAAGAGGAGCATGACACGGGTCTGAGATCTCCTGCCATTTTTAATCTCAAGCTTAACTTAGTTAAATGAAAAAGGAACGAAAAGTTTTTACCAATCACAATAAAACCAGAGAAATCGAAAAAGCCTTACCTTATGAACACCCCACCGAGTCCTTTTTTTTGGTTAGAGGAGGAGGGCGGGTGGGAGACACGACAAGTGTGGTGTCTCGGGTTCAGAAACCGTCCAAATATATAGTGTTTTACTTACCCAGCAGCCCCCTGGCCTCCGCCGAAAAACAAAAGGAAATTAAATTTACTTTCAAACTGACCTTCCCAGCTGCTCACTCGCTCACTCTCTGCTCCCGAAAAAGCTGCTGCAATGAAAGGAAAGTTATTTTAAACCGCCCAAATATATAGTGTTTAACTTACCCAGCAGCCCCCTGGCCTCCGCCGAAAAACAAAAGGAAATTAAATTTACTTTCAAACTGACCTTCCCAGCTGCTCACTCGCCCACTCTCTGCTCCCGAAAAAGCTGCTGCAATGAAAGGAAAGTTATTTTAAACCGCCCAAATATATAGTGTTTTACTTACCCAGCAGCCCCCTGGCCTCCACCGAAAAACAAAAGGAAATTAAATTTACTTTCAAACTGACCTTCCCAGCTGCTCACTCGCTCACTCTCTGCTCCCGAAAAAGCTGCTGCAATGAAAGGAAAGTTATTTTAAACCGCCCAAATATATAGTGTTTTACTTACCCAGCAGCCCCCTGGCCTCCGCCGAAAAACAAAAGGAAATTACATTTACTTTCAAACTGACCTTCCCAGCTGCTCACACGCTCACTCTCTGCTCCCGAAAAAGCTGCTGCAATGAAAGGAAAGTTATTTTAAACCGCCCAAATATATAGTGTTTTACTTACCCAGCAGCCCCCTGGCCTCCGCCGAAAAACAAAAGGAAATTAAATTTACTTTCAAACTGACCTTCCCAGCTGCTCACTCGCTCACTCTCTGCTCCCGAAAAAGCTGCTGCAATGAAAGGAAAGTTATTTTAAACCGCCCAAATATATAGTGTTTTACTTACCCAGCAGCCCCCTGGCCTCCACCGAAAAACAAAAGGAAATTAAATTTACTTTCAAACTGACCTTCCCAGCTGCTCACTCGCTCACTCTCTGCTCCCGAAAAAGCTGCTGCAATGAAAGGAAAGTTATTTTAAACCGCCCAAATATATAGTGTTTTACTTACCCAGCAGCCCCCTGGCCTCCGCCGAAAAACAAAAGGAAATTACATTTACTTTCAAACTGACCTTCCCAGCTGCTCACTCGCTCACTCTCTGCTCCCGAAAAAGCTGCTGCAATGAAAGGAAAGTTATTTTAAACCGCCCAAATATATAGTGTTTTACTTACCCAGCAGCCCCCTGGCCTCCGCCGAAAAACAAAAGGAAATTAAATTTACTTTCAAACTGACCTTCCCAGCTGCTCACTCGCTCACTCTCTGCTCCCGAAAAAGCTGCTTCCCTGCTGCTCACTCGTTAGTACTGATGTCAATCAGCCATTTTGGCAGGATTGATGCACGATTTTGAAACTTGCTCTGTGCATGTCCACTGACCACCTGTGTAAGTCACTCTCAGCTGAGCATTCATTCAGCAGCACGAGGAACCACCGCACCTCCACCCCCCACCACCCCCCCCCCCACCCCCCATCCCCACCACCACCCCCCAAAGTTATTTTATAGGATCAGGCATCCAACTTACAGGTGAGGGGCTTTAGACTTAGTTCTGTTATTGTAAAGTTAGTGGAGGTCCTCTGGATGGTTTTCTGGAGGTTGTGTTGTGAGCTGCTGCAGACATTCAGGGAGAACAGAGGATATGGTGACCCAACACTGGACGAGGTATTGGGATTGTAGTTAAAGTGTCTCTGGGTCTGACTCATGACCAACAAATGGAGTAGAGGCTGCAGAGAGGGGAGTCTCTGTAAAGAGAAAAGAGGAGGGGGCTCTGCCCTACCCACCTGGGGTGTTCCAAGGGCATTTCTTCTACCTACACCTAACCCAGGAGCAGTGTGTGAGGTGACTCTGATTCAATAAGGAGGTGGTCACAGAGCTGTGTCAACTCCTGTAACACGACCTGGAGCCTCACACCAGGGTGGGGACGGAGCTGTCAGTGGCCGTTAAAGTCACAGTTCCATTGATCTTCACTGCATCCGGATCTTTCCCCAGGCAGGAGTGGGCGGCATATCCAACAGATTCACAGAGAGTCAGAGTCGTTTACGAAATCGGAGGAGGCCATTCGGCCCCTCTGTACCAGCTCTCTGTGGAACAATCGAGTCAGTCCCACTCCCCCACTCAATCCCCGTATCCCTGCAAGTTCATTTCCTTCAGATGTCCATCCGGTTTCCTTTTGAAATCATTGTTTGTCTCGGCTTCCACCACACTCACGGGCTGTGAGTTCCAGCTGATTAACATCCACTGTGTAAAAAAGTTCTTCCTCCTATTCCCCCTGCATCTCTTACCCAAAACCTTCCATCTGTGTCCCCTAGTCCGTGTTTCATCAGTTAATGGGAACAATGTTTCCTTGTCTATCTTCTCTCAACCGATCATAATCTTGTACACTTCTATCAAATCTCTCTCAATCTCCTTTATTCCAGGGACAGCAACTCCATCTTCTCCAAACTAACCTTGTAACTAAAATACCCCAATCCCTGGAAGCATTCCAGTCGAATCATAGAAAGTTAAGGCACAGAAAGCAGCCACTTGGCCCATCTTGTCTGCGCCAGCCAGAAAATGATCCATCTATTCTAATCCCATCTTTCAGCATTTGGTGCGTAGACCTGCAGATTACAGCACTTAAGGTGGATATCCAGACTATGTTTGAATGAGTTGAGGGTTTCTGACTCAACTACCCTTTCAGGTAGTGAATTGCAGACCCAGCACCACCCTCATCTCCTTTCTGATCTTTCTACCAATCACATTAACTCTATTCCCCCTCTTCGATGTTATGGTGAATAGATTCTTCACCTCCACTCTATCCAGGTCCTTTACAATTTTGTGCATTTCAATCAGATCACCCCTCAGACTTCTCTGTTTCAAGGAGAACAACCCCAGCCTATCTAATCTTTCTACATAGCTGCAGTTTTCCAGTCCTGGCAACATCCTCGTAAATCTCCTCTGTCCCCTCTGGAGTGCAATTACATCCCTTCTGTACTGAGGTGACCAGAACTATACACAGTACTCAAGTTGTGGCCTAACCCATGAGTTATACAGCCCCAGCCTAACCTCCCTGTTCTTGTATTCTGTACCTGGGCTGATAAAGGAAAGCATTCCATATGCCACGTTGTCGAACACTCCTGCTATCTTCAGGGATGTGTGGAAATTCAATCCAGGGTCCCTCACTTTCTCTACACTTCTCAGTATTTTGCCATCAATCCTGTATTCCTTTGCCTTGTTTCACCTCCCTAAATGCATCAGATCATACTTCTGCAAGTTGAATTCCTTTTGCCACGTTTCTGCCCATCTGACCAGGCCATCACTATCTTTCTGTCGTCTACAGCTACCCTCCTCACTCGCTACCACATGGTCAATCTTTGTGTCATCTGCAAACGTCTTGATAATGCCCCCTACATTTAAGTCCAAATCATTAATATAGACCACAAAAAGCGAGGGATCCAGTACTGAGCCCTGCGGAACGCCACTGGAAACAGCCTTCCAGTCTCGAAAACAGCCGTCAACAAATACCCTTTCTTTCCTGCCACTGAGTCAATCTTGTATCCACCTTGATGCATTTCCCTGGATCCCGTGGGATTTTTTTTTTTTAGAGATACAGCACTGAAACAGGCCCTTTGGCCCACCGAGTCTGTGCCGACAATCAACCACCCATTTATACTAATCCTACATTAATCACATATTCCTACCACATCCCCACCTGTCCCTATATTTCCCTACCACCTACCTATACTAGGGGCAATTTATAATGGCCAATTTACCTACTAATCTGCAAGTCTTTTGGCTTGTGGAAGGAAACCGGAGCACTCGGACGAAACCCATGCAGACACAGGGAGAATTTGCAAACTCCACACAGGCAGTACCCAGAATTGAACCCGGGTCGCTGGAGCTGTGAGGTTGCGGTGCTAACCACTGCGCCACTGTGCCGCCCCAATCTGATTTTCTGAACCAGTCTGCCATGTAGGACATTGTCAAAAGGCTTGCTACCATCCAAGTAGACAACATCAACTGCACGACCCTCATTTATATTCCTTGTTACTTCTTCAAAAAATTCGACCAATTTGGTCAAACAAAATCTTCCCTTAACAAATCCATACTGACTATCCTAAAATAAATAGAGGTGGTGAGTACAGAAGAAGGCAAGTTATTGTGAACCTTTATAAAGCTCTGGTTAGGCCCCAACTGGAGTGCTGCATCCAGTTCTGTTCACCATAGTTTAGGAAGGATGTGAGTGTCCTTGACAGGGTGCAGAGGAGATTTACCAGAATCGTTCCAGGGATGGAGGATTTTAGCTACAAGGTTACTCTTGAAAAGCCTATATTATTTTCCTTGGAGTAAAGGAGATTGAGGGGAGATTTGATAGAGGTATACATGATGATGACTTGTTTGGAAAAGGTAGAAGGGAAAAGATGTTCCCATTAGTTAATGGTACAAGGACCAGAGTTCAGGTGGTGGAACAGAGATACAGGGGGATGTGACGAACAACTTTTTTACACAGCGAGTGGGAATGGCCTCTGAAATCACTGCCTACGAGGGTGTTGGAAGGAGTGATGGTGAATGATTTCAAAAGGATATTGGATGGACACGTGAGGGAAATAAACTTGCAGGAATATGGAGACAGAGCTGGGGAATGAGACTGACTGGCTTTATCTCGGAAGAGCTGGCATGGACTCGATGGTTTGAGTGGCCTCATTCTGTGCTCAAATGACTATGACTCTCTGACAGGGGATTACAATTACTACTGCTTTCCTATACTGGGAAAGTTTATCATGGACTGGGCAGTATCACCCGTGATGTAAGTGGCCAGAACGTGGTTAATAAATGTCCTTCACAAACAGAGTAAATCAGTTCAGACCCACTCACAATTCTGGAGTCATTCACAATGGGGAGTAGTTTCTCCTGGTTTTCTCTACACAGGACAGCAACCAGGCTTTTCACTGTGCCCTCCACCTCCATGTGGAAAATCTTGCCAGGGTTAGGTGGGATAAGGCGCGTTACCTGGGCGACAGCTTTCTTCAGTTGTACTGCTTCTTCTGTGCTCTTTTCAGTCCAACCGGGTTAAAACTGGTCAATATCACCATTAGGTAGTTCATAAAGTGGAGTCACAGTCTCTGCAAATCGAGGGATGAAGGTCCACTAATAGCCCACCAGCCTGAATATAGGGCACTGGGCAGTCTTTGAGGTGGACAGTTGTAGATGCTGGATGGTCTCGACCTGATGTTGGTCTGGACTGATGCTGGGTGATCCAATCTGGACACCTAGAATGGTGACACAACCTTGCACCAGCTGGGCCTTACGTGGATGGTCTTTTCGTCCAGCTCCCAGAGTAACTGCAGTAGTTCCTGTGAAAGGGTTAAATATGTGGACACGGTCTGTGGTGATGAGGAGGAGATCATTGACATATTGCACAAAGCAGGAAGACTGTGAAAAGCTCAGAAGGCCCCCGGTTATACGTTTGTGGAAAATAGTGGGGTTATTGTGGAACTCCTTGTGACTGACATGTCCAGAGGTATCTCTGGTCCTCAGAAGTGAATGTGAATTTAAATTTTTTCTCTAGTTTTACTGGGATACTCCAATAACCATTAGAGATATCCAGGGTGATGAAGACAGCCCTGCCGCAGGAAATCCGGGAGAGTAGGGTGGGTGTCTCTCAGACAACTGGATTCACGTAGGAGTGAATGAGCTGAGTTTGAGGCTGCAGAGAGGGGAAGCTTTGTAAAGAGGGAGGAGGAGGGGTCTCTGCCCGACCCACCCCGGGTTTTCCAAGTGCAAAAAGAGCAGTGGTTCTCATACCAAACCCTGGGGAAAAACACTGTATACTCCCATCGAGTCTGAACAACAACCTTTCACCACTTTTCTCTGTTTACTGTTCCTTAGCCTATTTTATATCCACACTGTCTCTATCCCTTTAATCCATAGGGTTCAGTTTTCCTAACCTGTCCATTGAATGGCACTTGATCAAACACCTTTTGAATGTCCATATATATAACTTCAATCACACCACCCTCATCAACCCTCTCCATTGTGTAATCAAAGAACTCCATCAAGTTTACCTCAGCACCACCTCTCTCCACTCCTCCACTGTTGTTAAATTATCAGATTGCTTATCCAACATCCAGTACTGGATGAACAGAAATTTTCTCCAATTAAGTATTGGGAAGACTGAAGCCAATGTTTTCAGCCCCCACTCCAACTCTGTTCCCTTGCTATTGATCCCATCCCTCTCCCGAGTAACACTCTGAGATTCAGACAGTTTATTTGCAACCTTGGTGTCATATTTGGGATAAAATTAATGGGCACATGGACAAATAGGAAAACCAGCATGTATTTGTTTGGGGAAAATTGTGTTTAACTAAATGGTTGGAATATTTTGAAGAGGTAAAAAGGAAGCTTCGTGAGGGCAATGCTGCTGCTGTGGTATAAATTGAATTCCAAAAGGCATTTGATAAAGTGTTACACAACAGACCTGTGAGCAAAGTTATAGCTCATCAAATAAAAAGGCCAGTAGCAACATGAAACTAAGCTGGTTGAGTGACAGGAGACAGAGAGTAGTGATTAATGGATGCTTTTCGGGCTGGAGAACAGTTTGCAGTGGAATCAAAACAAAATACTGCGGATGCTGGAAATCAGAAATATAAACAGAAAGTGCAGGAAATACTCAGCAGGTCTGGCAGCATCTGTGGAGAGAGAAGCAGAGTTAATGTTTCAAGTCGGTGACCTTTCATCAGAACTGGCAAAGGTTAGAAATGTAATAGGTTTTAAGCAAATATAGTGGGGGTTTTGGGGGAAACACAAGTACAGAAAGGTGAGCATAAGAGCGGGGGTGGGGGATGGAGGGTGTTGAAATGATAAGCGAGCGGAAGTTCAGTGTCATGCCTTCTGGACTGAGTGGAGGTGTTCCACAAAGCGGTCACCCAATCTGCATTTAGCCGGCTGCGGTGTTCCAGTGAATAACAACGCCAGCTCAAGGAACAGCACCTCATTGTCCGATTAGGCATTTACAGCCTTCTGGACTGAATATTGAGTTCAACAATTATTTTGTTTTAACATTTTTTGCCATGTGTCGGCCTGAAACTGGATTTGGTCTGTTGGTGCTTTTGGCTCGAGCTGTTCATTATTCTATCATTTAACACCCTCTCTGCACTAATGCTTTATCTTTCGCCACACAACAAGCACATTTTCTTTGCCTTTGCCCCAAGACCTCCTCGTCACTTAATCTCTCTGACCCTCTGTTCTATCTGCACCCCTTTTGTTCACTTTTGCCCCACCCCTGCTTTATTTGCTTAAAATCTATTACATTTCTGACCTTTGCCAATTCTGATGAATGGTCACACACCTGAAACGTTAACTTTGTTTATCTCTCCACAGATGCTGCCAGGCCTGCTGAGTATTTCCAGCACTTTTTTCAAAAAGTCTGCAAAATTATGAGGTGTCTGGAGAGAGTGGATAGGGAAAAACTGTTGCCATTCCTGAAAGGATCGAAAACGAGAGGGCAAAGAATTAAAGTAATTGGTAAAAGAAGCATAAGTGACATGAGGAACACTTATTCACACAGCGAGTGGTTAAGGTCTGGAATGCACTGCCTGAGAGTGTGGTGGAGGCAGATTCAATCGAGGCATTCAGGAGGAAATTGGACAGCTATCTGAAAAGGAAAATTGTACAGAGTTACAGGAAGAAGTCAGGGGAGTGACACCAGATGAATTGCTCTTTTGCAGAGCCAGTGCAGATACGATGGACTGAATGGTCACCTTCTGTGCTGTAACAATTCTATTATTCTGTGACATTCGACCACAAAATGAGCTTCCAACCTCATATTCGTGCCATCACTATGACGACGTATTTCCACCTCAATAACATTGCCCGACTTCACCCCTGTCTCAACTCATCTGCTGCTGAAGCTCTCATTCATGCTTTCATCACCTGTAGACTAGACTATTCCAACTCATTCTCCCACATTCTACTATCTGTAAACTTGAAGTCATTTAAAACTCTGCTTCCTGTGTCTTAACTCACGGCAAGTCCCATTCCCCGATCACTGACCTGCATCAGCTCACAGTCAAGCAATGTCTTTATTTTAAAATTCTCAACACGTTTTCAAATCCCTCCATGGTCTCACCCCTCACTATCTCTGTAATCTCCTCCAGCCCCACAGTCCTTCGAGGTACCTCTGCTCCTCTAATTCTGGATTCTTGTGCATCCCTGATTTTAATTACTCTCACTTTTGTGGCCATACCTTCAGTTGCCTCGGTCGCAAGCTCTGGAATATCCTCCCTTCACAGCTCCACCTCTCCACCTCGCTTTTATCCTTTAACACACTCCTTTAAAACCTGCCTCTTTGACCGAGCATTTGGCTACCCATCCTAATATCCCATTTTGTGGTTCAGTGTTATACTTTGTTTCATAATGCTGCTGTGAAGTACCTCGGGATAAGTTCTTGTTGAAGTTTGCCAGACATGATTTGTCGTTAGCATATCCGTGCTGCTTGAAATTTATTATGCTGTACTTTTCCAAGCAACAAATATTTATGACCTGGGTTGTGAAATGCCCCACCTATGGTCATATTGACTGGACAGTACATGGTTTAACCCATATCACCTTTTTTAAACAAGGTGTAACAATTGCAGCCCTCCAGTCCTCTGTCATCGTTCCCATATCCAAAGAGAATTGACAGATTCTGTCCAGTGCCTCTGCCATTTGCACCATCCCTTCTCTCATCAACCCTCATAATTCCCATCCAGACCGGTTAAATGCTCCAGTTTATTGTAGTGCTAAGAGTGTTGGATTGAAAGGTGTTAATTGAACCTGTTTGTTCAGTGACTTTAATTAATACCAGTCTCCATGGACCGTAATTGTGTCACTGGAGGGTTTCCCTCTTCTATTAATAAGAGACTCATTTCAATGTGTTACCCCTAGTGTCAGTGGGAGCATCATCCCCGGGACTAACAGGGATCAGTGGCCCCAGAGAAAGGGAGAGGATAGATCAGAATCTGAGAACAATAGATTGGAATGTTAAAACAATGGGTCAGAATCTGAGAACAATAGATTGGAATGTTACAACAATGGATCAGAATCTGAGTACAATAGATTGGAATGTCAGAACAATAGGCAGGAGTTTCATCTGGCAGTTTGACTTTCTTTCTGCAAATTTTGACTGGCTGCCAATAAACAGGCGGATCTATTACACACTTATGATTATTCAATATTTTTTTAATCCCATCCTGGCTATCATTGGTTTCCCTGGGAAGTGTCTCGATCCACTTATTTATTCTATAAACCATGTTTAACTGCATTACTGTTCTTGCCATTTACTCCATATGTTGAACAGGCAGATACATAGTGCAGAGAGTCTGTGAGAAAGGTTAGACAGTTGACAGGGCACAGTTGCAGCCAGTATGATGGGAGAAGTGTGTCTATTTTAACGCAAGAAGTGTCAGGAATAAGGGTGATGAACTTAGAGTATGGATCAGTACTTGGAGCGACAATGTTGTGGCCATTACGGAGACTTGAATATCACAGGGGCAGAAATGAATGTTGGATGTTCCGGGGTTTAGATGTTTCAAAAGGAATAGGGAGGTGGCAACATTGAATAGAACTGATGGGATTTTCCTGTTACTTTGCTTTGTAAAAACAGTGTCCAGCTCTCTGCCGGCCATTTTGGTTGTTTTACAAGCTTTTCACAAGTGACGAAAAATTCTGCCACATCCTCCTCATTGAACTTTGTCATGAACTGGGAGAACTTTAAGAGATCAGCACATGGTCCTGAGCTAGGGGTAGCTCCCTCAAGAGCTGTGCCTTCACTGGGTGTACTGGGTCTTCTTCTAGTTGTTTGAGCCGCCTTAACTCCCTTTCCTCCTTCTCCTTCTGGAACACTCTTACTTTTTCCCTTTCTTGGCACTCGCTCTGCGCTTTCTCGCTCTCTCTGGAATTCTAATTCTAGTCTCTTCTTTTCCAGTTTTACCTTAGCTAACATTACTCTATCTGTTAGTGATTCTAACCCTGTTTGATTCTTCAGCTTTAAGTGGAAAATGGTTGGCCAAAAGTCTTAGGAATTCGGGTTTCCTGGTTTTTAGATGGAGAGTAATCCCTAACTGTCCAGCTACATTGCTCAACTTTTCAACAGAGAGGGATTTTAACCTGTACCAAGTTACTTCACTCTGTATATAACTCCTTGATTGGGAATGTAACTCCTTTAGTCAAAAAGCGAGGGAAACAGATAACAGAAAACTACAGGCAAGTTAGCATCACATCTGTCATAGGAAACATGTTAGAAGCTATTATTAAAGACGGTGTAGCCGGCACTTAGAAACATTCAACCTAATCAGGCAGAATCAAAATGGTTTTATGAAAGGGAAATCATGTTTAATCAATTTGTTGGAGTTCTTTGAAGAGGTACCATGTGCTGCGGAGAAAGGGGCACCGGTGGATGTACTGTACATAGATTTCCAGGATGCAATAGATAAGGTGCCATATCAAAGGTTTTGTGAAAATAAAAGCTCATGGTGAACGGGGTAACATGTTGGCATGGATAGAAGATTGGTTAGCTAACAGAAAACAGAGAGTAGGCATAAATGGGCCATTTTCTGGTTGGCAAGATGTAAGGACTGGTGTGCCACAGGGATCAGGGCTGGGACCTCAACTTTTTGCAATTTATATAAATGACTTGGATGAAGGAGCCGATGGCCTGGTTACCAAATTTGCTGATGACACAAAGATGAGTAAGAAAGTAACTTGTGAAGGAGACATAAGGAGGCTGTAAATGAATATAGATAGGTTAAGTGATTGGGTAAAGACCTGGCAAATTGAGTATAATGTGGGAAAGTGGGAAATTGCCCATTTTGGCAGGAATAATAAAATCGAAGCATATTATCTAATGGTGAGAGATTGCAGAGCTCTGAGATGCAAAGGGATCTGGGTGTCCTTTTGCATGCATCTCCAAAGCTTAGTATGCATGTTCAGAAAGTAACTAGGAAAGCTGATAGAATGTTATCATTTATCGCGACGGTAATTGAATACAAAAGTAGGCATGTTATGCTTCAGTTATAGAGGGCATTGGTCAGACCACATCTGGAGTACTGTATACAGCACTGTTCTCCTTATTTAAGGAATGATGTAAATGCATTGGAAGCAACCCAGAAATGGTTTACTAGACTAATACCTGGAATGGCTGGGCTGTCTTATGAGGAAATATTGGACAGGCTAGGCTTATATCCACTGGAATTTAGAAGGGTAAGTGGCGACTTGATTTGAACATCTAAGACCTTGAGCAGTCTTGACAGGTGCATGTGGAAAGATGTGTGTATCTGGGTGTATCTAGGATTAGGGGTCACCATTTAAAAATGAGAGGTCGCCCATTTAAAACAGAGATGAGGAGATTTTTATTTCTCTGAGGGTTGTGAGCCTTGGGAATTCTCTTCCTCAAATGGCAGTGGAAGAGTGTCTTTAAGTACTTGTAAGACAGAGATAGATAGATTGTTGATAAGCAAGGGGGTGAAAGATTATCGAGGGTAGGTGGTAATGTGGAGTTGAGGTTTCAATCAGATTAGTCATGATCTTATTGAGTGGCAGAGCAGGCTTGAGGGGCCGAGTGGCCTACACCTGCTCCTAATTCATATGTTCATATGTTTGTATGCTCTGTCTTCGACCGTGGACATTTCAGTGTTCCAGCAGTGAAAACCACAATAAAACGTGCATTGATATTTTTAACTTTTTTCTCAGGATGAATTCTTTTTCCCACTTCCAATTTCTCATGTGTTGTTGCGTTATCATCATTCGAACCTCCAGATTTCTGTTCCAGCCAGGTGAGTAAGGGTCCCAGTCCCCCTCTTGTCTTATGTCTTATTTTACCGCAAGAGGGTATCCTTTTTAACAGTGGACGTGCTGACCACCTTAGTGAGTATTCTACCTTTTATCTTTGTTGTGATCATAAAAGAACCAATAGGACAGGTTTTCTTGAGTTTAAACAAGAGGTGAGTTTATTATACTTCACAAAAGAAGCTGAATCTAAATAAAATAATAAAAATATACTCTACACATTCTCGCACACACTCTCATGAAAATCACACACAAATAAATTAGAGTGCGGAATAAACTCGTGATGGATTAGAGTCCAGAATAAATAAATTAAAAAAAACCGTCTGTGTGGTTGGATGATTCTCTGGTCTGCATTGTTCCACCGTTAGCTATGAGTTTCATGTCTTCTGCAAGAGTTGAAATTATGTTTTTATTTTTACGGAGACGTTGGTGTCATTTGTATATCTATCTATATTCCAGGAACAGCACTGGTTCTCATACCGAGTCCTGAGAAACAGCACTGTATACTCCCCCTCCCCCAGTCTGAACAATGACCGTTCACCACTTCTCTCTGCTTTCTGTCCCTGAGTCAGTGTCATATCCACACTATCACTGTCACATTAATCGATGTCTTCCATTTTTCATAACAAGTCTATAAACTGACATTTGATCACCTGCCTTTTGAATGTCTGTACACATAACACAAAACACTCACAGTTTTGTCATCAACGAACTTGATCAGGATTATCAGGCATGATTTTCAATTAACCTATCCGTGCTGTTTGTTATTTATTATCCCATGTTTTTCCAAGAAAGATATATTTTTGAGCTGGGTTCTGGCCTCTAGTAATTTCCAACCACTGACATTCGACTGATTGGTCAGTAGTTACAGGATTTATCTAATCACTCCTTTTGTAACAGGGAGTAACATTTACAGCCCTACAGTCCTCTGTCATGACTCCCATATCCAAGGAGGATTGGAAGATTCTGACAGTGCCTCTGCTATTTCCACCATTCCTTCCCTCAGCAACCGCCTCCATTGTTTTATCAAAGAGCTGCATAGGGTTCAGTTTTCCTAATCTGTCTATTGAATGACACTTGATCAAACACCTTTTGAAAGTCTATAAATATAACTTAAATCACACCACCCTCATCAACCATCTCAATTGTTTTATCAAAGAACTCCATCATGTTTACCTCAGCACTACCTCTCTCCACTCCTCCACTGTTGTTAAATTATCCAACAGCTTATCCGACATCCAGTACTGGATGAGCAGAAATTTCCTCCAATTAAATATTGGGAAGATTGAAGCCATAGTTTTCACGCCCCACTCCAACTCCGTTCCCTTGTTATTGATTCCATCCCTCTCCCTGGCAACAGTATGAGATTCAGACAGTCTGTTTTTAACATTGGTGTCATATTCAGGACAAAATTAATAGGCACATGGACAAATGTGGGTTAATTAAGGAAAACCAGCCGGATTTGTTAAGGGAAAATGGTGTTTAACAAACTTGCTGGAGTTTTTTGAAGTGGTAAAAAAGAAGCTTGATGAGGACAATGAACAAAGAACAAAGAAAATTACAGCACAGGACCAGGCCCTTCGGCCCTCCAAGCCTGCGCAGATCCAGATCCTCTATCTAAACATGTCGGCTATTTTCTAAGGGTCTGTATCTCTTTTCTTCCTGCCCATTCATGTATGTGTCTAAATACATCTTAAAAGACGCCATCGTGCCCGCATCTACCACCTCGGCTGGAAACGCGTTCCAGGCACCCACATGCTGTTGATGTGGTTTAAATGGAATTCCAAAAAGCATTTGATAAAGTGTCACACAACAGACCTGTGAGCAAAGTTACAGCTCATCAAATAAAAGGACAGTAGCAGCATGAAACTAAACTGGTTGAGTGACAGGAAACAGAGAGTAGTGATTAATGGATGCTTTTCGGGTTGGAAAAAAGTTTGTAGTGGAATCAAAACAAAATACTGCAGGTGCTGGAAATCTGAAATAAAAACAGAAAGTGCTGGAAATGCTCAGCAGTGTCTGTGGAGAGAGAAACAGAGTTAATGTTCCGGGTTTGTGTCCTTTCATCAGAACTGGCCAAGGTTAGAAATGTAATAGGTTTTAAACAAGTAAAGCGGGAGTAGAGGGTGTAAACACAAGGACAGAAATGTGGACATTTGAGCAGGGGTGGGGGATCAAAGGTGTTGAAATGACAAGCGAGTGGAAGCTCGGGATCATGCTTTTGGACTGAGCGGAGGTGTTCCACAAAGCGCTCACCCAATCTGCGTTTCACCTGCTGCGGTGTTCCAGTGAACATCAACGCCGGCTCGAGGAACAGCACCTCATTGCCTGATTAGGCACTCGACAGACTTCTGGACTGAACACTGAGTTCAATAATTTCAGAGCATTCAGAGCAGGTCCATTTTTATTATTTGTTTTATCAGTTTTTTTTACCATGTGCCAGACTTAAACTGGGATTTTTATATTGGTGCTTTTAGCTCGGGCTGTTCATTGTTCTGTCATTTAACAACTGCTCTGCACTAATGCTTTGTCTTTTACCACACCATGAGCACACTCTCTTTGCCTTTGCCCCATGACCTCCTGGTCAGTTAATCTCTCTGGCCCTCTGTCTTATCAACACCCCTTCTGCTCCATTTCGCCCCATCCCTGCTTTATTTGCTTAAAACATATTACATTTCTAACCTTTTCCAGTTCTGATGAAGGGTCACTGACCTGGAACATTAACTCTGCTTCTCTCTCCACAGGTGCTGCCAGACTGCTGAGTATTTCCAGCTCGTTTCGTTTTTTATTTAAGATTTGTAGTGGAGGACCACAGGGATCAGTGTTAGGACCCTTTCTCTTCCTGACATATATTAATGACCTAGACCTTGGTGTACAGGGCACAATTTCAAAGTTTGCAGATGATACAAAACTTGGAAGCATTATGAACTATTAGGAGGATAGTGTAAAACTTCAAAAGGACACAGACAAGTTGGTGGAATGGGCAGACAGATGAAGTTCAATGTGGAGAAATGTGAAGTGATTCATTTCGTAGGAAGGACATGGAGAGAAAATATAGAATAAAGGTTACAATTCTAAAGGGGGTTCTGGAGCATAGGGACCTGGATGTATATGTGCATCGGTCATTGAAGGTGGCATGACAGGATCAGAGAGCAGTTAATAAAGCCTACAGTATCATGTAGCATGGAATACAAGAGCAAGGAGGTTGTTTTGAACTTGTATAAGACACTAGTTCGGCCTCAGCTGCAGCGTTACGTTTAGTTCTGGGCACATTAGATAACATGGAAACATTGGAGAGTGTGAAAAAACATTCACAAGAATGGTTCCAGAGATGACGAATATCAGTTCTAAAGATAGACTGGAGAAGTTGGAACATTTTCCTTAGAGAAGAGAAGGCTGAGAGGAAATTTGAAAAAGGTCTGCAAAATTATGAGGTGTCTGGACAGAGTGGATAGGGAAAAACTGTTCCCATTCCTGAAAGGATCGAAAAAGAGAGGACAAAGAGTTAAAGTAATTGGTAAAAGAAGTAGAAGTGACATGAGGAAAACTTTTTCACACAGCGAGTGTTAAGGTCTGGAATGCGCTACCTGAGAGTCTGGTGGAGGCAGATTCAATCGAGGCATTCAGGAGGATATTGGATAGCTATCTGAAAAGGAAGATTGTACAGAGTTACAGGGAGAAGGCAGGAGAGTGGCATTAGATGAATTGCTCTTTTGGAGAGGCAGAGCAGACTCGATGGACTGAATGGCCACCTTCTGTGCTGTAACAATTCTGTGATTCTGTGGCATTTGAACACAAAATGAGCTTCCAACCTTATATTCGTGCCATCACTATGCCCACCTATTCCCACCTCAATAAGATCGCCCAACGTCACCCCGTTTCAACTCATCTGCTGATGAAGCTCTCATTCATGCTTTCATTACCTGTAGACTAGACTATTCCAACTCATTCTCCCACATGCTACTACATGTAAATTTGAGGTAATCTAAAGCTGGGCTGCCTGTGTCTTAACTCACAACAAGTCTCATTCCCCGATCACTAACCTACATCACCTCACAGTCAAACAATGCCTTTATTTTAAAATTCTCAATCATGATTTCAAATCCGTCCATGGTCTCACCCCTCACGATAACTGTAATCTCCTCCTGCCCGACAACCCTCTGAGATATCTCTGCTCCACTAATTCTGGCCTGTTGTGCATTCCTGATATTAATTACTCCCCCATAGCTGTCTGCACCTTCAGTTGCCTCGGTCCCGAGCTCGGGAATATCCTCCCTACACAGCTCTACCTCTCCACCTCGCTTGTATCCTTTAAGACAGTCCTTTAAATCCTACCTCTTTGACCAAGCTTTTGGTCTCCTAACCGAATATCTGCATTTGTGGTTCAGTGTTACACTTTGTTTCATAATGCTGCTTACCTTAGGATAAGTTCTTGTTGAAGTTTGCCAGACATGATTTTTCATTGGTATATCTGTGCTGCTTGAAATGTATTATGCTGTGCTTTTCCAACCAACGAATATTTCTGCCCTGGGTTGTGAAATTTCCCCACCACTGACGTCAGATTGACTGAACAGAACAGGGTTTACTCCATCTCTCCATTTGTAACCAGGGTGTAACATTTACAAACCTCCAGTCCTCTGTCACCACTCCCATATCCAAGGAGAAGTGAAAGATTCTGTCATGTGCCTCTACTATTCCCACCATTCCTTCCCTCCGTAATCCTTATACATCCCATTCAGACAGGGTAAATGTTCTATTTTATTGTGGTACAAAAAGTGCTTGATTGAAAGGGGTTAACTGAACCTGTTTGTTCAGTGACTGTAATTAATGTCAGTCTCCATGGACTCTAATCGTGTCACTGGAGGGTTTCCCTCTGCTATTAATAAGGGACTGCTTTCAATGTGTTATCACATAGTGTTAGCGGGAGCATCAGCCCTGGCACTAAAAGGGATCAGCAGCTCCAGAGAAAGGGAGAGGATAGATCAGAATCTGAGAGCAATAGATTGAAATGTTCCAACAATGGATCAGAATCTGAGAACAATTGACTGGAATGTTCCAACAATGGGTCAGAATATGAGGACAATAGATTGGAATGTGACAACAATGGATCAAAATCTGAGAACAATTGACTGGAATGTTACAACAATGGGTCAGACTCTGACAACAATAGATTGGAATGTTACAACAATGGTTCAGAATCTGAGAACAATAGATTGGAATGTTACAACAATGGGTCAGAATCTCAGAACAACAGACTGGAATGTTACAACAATGGGCAGGAGTTTCATTTGGGAGTTTGACTATCTTTCTGCCAATTATGATCGGTTCCCATTAGACTATCGGATCTATCTTGTATTGAAGATTATGCAACACATTTACTATCCCATCCTTGCTATTATCAGTGTCCCTGGTAAGTCTCTGTATCCAGCTATGAATGTTATAAACCAAGTTTCGCAACATTACTGTTCTTGTCATTTACTCTGCCCTCCTTGTTACTTTTGTTATCCCTGGCAAAACTCTATCTCCAGCTATGAGCTCTATAAACCATTGCTACTTGTATTAGAGTTCATGGAATTTACTCTACCATGTTTTCTGCTGTTGCTGCCCCTGCTAAGTCCCTACTTCCCGCTATGTGATCTGTAAACCGCGTTTCACTGAAATAATGTTCTTAGAATTTTAATTTTGGGAAGAGTGGAGCTTGTGCAATCGGTCTCCTTCGGTCCATCTGCATGAACGACGTACCCCTAACTGGCTAATATCTGAGGTTGAACCAGACAGTTTGCATCCTCTGCGTTCTATTTAACCCTCAGCTGAGTTCTGAACCCTTATTCTCTCCATCACCTACCCTGCCTACTACCAGCTCTGTAATATCACCCGTCTGCCTCAGCTCATTTGCTACATAAACCCTCATCTGTGCCGTTGTTAACATAGAAACATTATGATCATGGCTGATCGTCCAACTCAGCGACCTGTTTGCGCTTTCCCCCCATTTCCTTTGATCCCTTTCATCCTAAGAGCTATATCTAACTCCTTCTTGAAAACATGCAATGTTTTGGCCTCAACTGCTTTCTGTGGCAGCGAATTCCACAGGCTCACCACTCTCTGGATGTAGAAATTTTGCATATCAGTCCTGAAAGGTTTACCCCGTATCCTTAGACGACGACCACTGGTTCTGGACTCCCCCACCATCGGGGACATCCTTCCTGTATCTGTTCTGTCAAGTCCTGTTAGAATTTTATAGGTTCCTATGAGATCCCCATCAATCTTCTGAACTCCAGCGAACATAATTCTCACCGACTCAATCTCTCCTCATACGTCAGTCCCGCCATCCAGGGAATCAGTCTGGTAAACCTATAGCAATAACATCCTTCCTTAAATAAGGAGACCAAAACTGTACACAATATTCCAGGTGTGGCCTCACCAAGGCCCTGAATAATTGCAACAAGACATCCCTGCTCCTGTACTCGAATCATCTCGCTGTGAAGGCCAACATACTATTTGCCTTCTTTACTGTCCTTTGCACCTGCATTCTTACCTTCAGTGACTGGTGTACGAGAACACCCAGCTCTCCTTGCATATTCCCCTCTTTCAGTTTATAGCCATTCAGATAATAATCTGCCTTCCTGCTTTTGCTACCAAAGTGATTAACCTCACATTTATCCACATTGTACTGCATCTGCCATGCATTAGCCCACTCACTCAATTTGTCCAAATCACCCTGAAGCCTCTCTGCATCCTCCTCACAACTCACCCTCCCACCCTGTTTCGTGTCATCTGCAAATTTGGAGATATTACATTTAGATCCCTCACCGAAATCAGTAAGATATATTGTGAATAGCTGGGGTCCTATCACCAATCCCTATGGTACCCCACTAGTGACATTAGCAGGTGAATAGCCTGCCATTCGGAATAAAAGACCCATTTATTCCTACTCTTGGGTTTCCTGTCTGCCAACCAATTTTCTATCTATCACAATACACTAACACCAATCTCATGCGCTTTAATTTTACAGGCTAATGTGTTACGTGGGACTTTGTCGAAAGCCTTCTGAAAGTCCAAATAAACCACACCCACTGGCTCCCCCTCTACTAGTTACATCCTCGAAGAATTCTTGTAGATTTGTCAAGCGTGATTTCCCTTTCGTAAATCCATGCTGACTCTGTCCGATTCAACCACATTTCTCCAAGTGCTCCTCTATAAAATCGTTGATAATGGACTCTAGAACTTTCCCCACCACCGACGTCAGGCTGACTTGTCGATAATTCCCTGCTTTCTCTCAGCCTCCCTGGGGTTACATTAGCTACATTCCAATCGTTAGGAAATGATCCAGAATGTATAGAATTTTGGAAGATGACCACCAATACATCCATTATTTCTAGGACCACTTCCTTCAGCAATCTGAGATGTAGATTATCAGGCCCTGGGAATTTATCGGCCTTCAATACCATCAATTTCCCCAACACCATTTCTCTACTAATACAGATTTCCTTAAGTTCCTCTCTCTCACTAAACCCCGTGTTCCCCAACATTTCTGGTATGATATTTGTGTTCTGCTTTGTGAAGACAGAACCAAAGTATGCATTTAGTTGGTCAGCCATTTCTTTGTTCCCCATAATTAATTCCACTGTTTCTGACGGTAAGGGACCTACATTTGTCTTCATCAATCTTTAAATCTGTTAAATCCACACTTGACTCTTCCAGTTCTATCCTGGTCACCCTCCCAGTTATAAACCTCCATAAACCACTGCCCATCCAGAACTCTGCTGCCTGTTCACTAATATACACCAAATCCTCTTCACCCGTCACCCCAAATCCTGATCACCCATCACCCCTATGCTCACTGATCTACATTAGCTCCAGGACCAGCAGCACCTTAAATTTAATATTTTCATTCTTGTGTTTGAATCTCATCCTCAATTAGTCCCATTGCCCTGTCCATTCCCATATTCCTGCCTTCAAGTCTTTTCTTCAATTCCGATTTAAACGAAGGCTTCTTTCCCTCTGTTTCGGTCTATGGCAGGTATTCTCAGCTCTGCAGTGTCACTGGGCCCAATGCCATGGACGTTTGGATCCATAAAATGGTATCAGTTGAGCTGCCGGTCACTTCCAGTGCTCCATGCTAAGCAGGGCTCTCGTCCCTGTTCACCAAGTATGTGCTGGTAGTGTGCAGAGGGATCTGATCTGACACCAATCAGCCATTCCAGCAGCTTTGATACACGTCTTTTAAACTAAGTGATGGGGGTGTGGTACATTGAGCAGTGTGAGAGGTTGGTGATGTAGGGGGTAGGAGATGCCATGTAGCAATGAATTCACTGACATTGACCACCCGTGTGAGCTCATCAAACTTCTTCTGGCTCTGATGCAAGGTCCTTGGGCCAGACTTCTTGCAGTGACCTCCCTGGCCACCTGCTCCCATTCCCTTCGGAAGACGTTCCTTGAGGGTCTCCGCCCCACCCCACAGAAACATGGCCTCTCTCCTCCGGTCAACCTCCATGACTAAGGCCTCCAGCACGACATCCGTGAACAGCACAGCCCTCTCTCTGCCCTAGTATTCCATTTACCTTGTCTCCATTTGCAGCATTCACAGTCAGCAGCAGCTTCCTGTGATTCAGTACAGCTTCCCTTTAAGAGGGACAGACTACCTTTCAGAGCTGAATCCTGGCTGAAGCACGTGCCAGCCTTAAACACAGTTACGTCCCTGTTCAGCTTGCAGACAGACAGCAGCGCGGGTCACCCTAGGCGATACGTAGAATTCATGCAAATGAGGAGGCAGCAGGAAGTTTGTGTGTCACCTGCCTCAACAGGAATGGGCACGGGCAGATCACGAATCACAATCCCTACCCCTGAAAACTGGTAGAAACTTCTCTTTAACTCTGTATCTATTTTCCTTTTCTCTTTCACCCTTTCTCCCTCTCTCTCTTTGTCCCTTGTTCATATAATCACAGATTGATGCAGCACAGAAGGTCCATTGTGTCAGTGCTGTCTCCTTTAAAGAGCTAACTAATTAGTCCCACTCCCTCCTCTTTCCCCAGACTCCTGTTGATTTTTTTTTTCCTTGTCAAGTTTTTGTTATATTCCCTTCTGAAAGATATTATTGAATCTGCTTCCACCATGATTTCAGGCATTGCATTCCAGATCCCACCCACAGACCGATAGGACCAAATATCCATGGAAGGGTTATGGCACAAAAGGAGGCTATTCAGCCCAATGTGTCTCTGCTGGCTGAAAAAACTAGCCGCCGAATCTAATCCCATCTTCCAGCCGCTGGTCCATGGCCTTGCCAGTTGCAGCACTTCAGGTGTAGGTCCAGGTACCTTTTAAAATCTTTGATTGTTTTTGCCTCCACCACCGTTCCTGGCACTGAATTCCAGACACCCACCACCCTCTGGGTGAAAATGCTTTTCCTCACGTCCCCTTTGATCCGTCTACCAATCAATTAAATCTGTGCCCCCTGGTAATTGACCTCTCCAATGGGGGAAACATGTCCTTCCTGACTACTCTACCTGGGCCCCTCATAATTTTGTACACCTTATTTCAGTCACCCCTCAGTCTCCTCTGTTCTAAAGAAAACAATCTTAGCCTATCCAATCTTTCATCATGGATGCAATTTTCCATCACTGGCAACATTCTTGAAAATCTTCTCTGTACTCTCTCCAAAGTAATTATGTCCTTCCTGTAATGTGGTGACCAGAACTGTACACAATACTCCAGCTGTGGCCTAACCAGTGTTTTATACAATTCCAGAATTACATCCCTCCTTTTGTATTCTATATATCGGCCAGTAAAGAAAAGCATTCCATATGCCTTCTTCACCACTCTGTCTACCTGTCTTGCCACCTTCCAGGAACTGTGGACAAACACTCCAAGGTCTCTAACATCTTCTACCCCTTTCACTATCTGTTGTGGATTCCTTCGCTTTATTTGCCCTTCCCAACTGCATTACCTCACAGTTCCCCAGATTGACTTCCATTTGCCACTTTTTCGCTCACTCAAACAAACCATTTAAACCATTGATATAATTCTGGAGTCCACAGCTATCCTCTTCAATATCAACTACATGACCAATTTTTGTGTCATCAGCAAATTTTCCAATCATGCCTCCCACATTTAAGTCCAAAGCATTAATATCTATCACAAATTGCAAGGGACCCAACACTGAGACCTGGGAACGCCACTAGACACCGCTTTCCATTCACAAGAAACATCTGTCGACCATTACCCTTTGTTTCCTGACATTGGGCCAATTTTGGATCCAACTTGCCAGATTCCCCTGTATCTCATGAGCTTTCACTGTTCTGATCAGTCTGCCATGTGGGACCTTTTCAAACGCCTTACTAAAATCCATGTAGACCACATCCACTGCACTACCTTTATCAATCCTTCTTGCTCCTTCCTCAAAAAACTTAGTTATGTTAGGAAGACAAGACCCTCCCTTAACAAATCCATGCTGACTGTCCCTGATTAATATTTGCCTTTCTAAGTGACAGTTTATCGTAGCTCTGAGAATTGATTCTAATAATTTGCCCACCGATGTCCGGCACAATGGCGCAGTGGTTAGCACCGCAGCCTCACAGCTCCAGGGACACGGGTTCGATTCCAGGTACTGCCTGTGTGGTGTTTGCAAGTTCTCCCTGTGTCTGCGTGTGTTTTCTCCGGGTGTTCCGGTTTCCTCCCACACGCCAAAAGACTTGCAGGTTGATAGGTAAATTGGCCATTATAAATTGTCACTAGTGTAGGTAGGTGGTAGGGAAATATAGGGACATTTGGGGATGTTTGGTAGGAATATGGGATTAGTGTAGGATTAGTATAAATGGGGGGTTGATGTTCGGCACAGACTTGGTGGGCCGAAGGGACTGTTTCAGTGCTGTTTCTCTAATCTAGTCTAAAGGCCTGCTCGGGTCTGGAAATAAAACCGACCAAACCTCACAGAACCACATTGGACCTGAGCCCGAGCTGGCCCGAGCCTGACCCGAACATATTGCACTCACTGAACTTAGCACTTTTGGATGGAATGGAAGGAAGCTGCATCATGAGCGTCGTGACATCATAGAGACACTCACTTGCTCACTGCGCAGACTCACAGTCTGTTGAGTCCAGATGCACGTTTCCCTCCTTGACGTCACAGACTCCCAGCTCTGGCAGGCTTTTCAAATGTTGATGCTTACTTACTCAACTTCTCTTTCCTTCCCAGCCGAGCAAAAGGTAGTACTGTGTGTGTCCGACCCAACCCGAGCCCGAAAACCGGATCCGGAAGAGCGATCCGACCCGAACCCGACACATGACGTCGGGTCTCATCGGGTTTGTGTCGGGTAGCGTGCCTTTCGGTCAGACTGACCAGCCTATAATTATTTGGCCTAACCTTTGCACTATGTTTAAACACTGGCACTATGTTCACAGACCTCCAATCGTCTAATGCCTCGCCTGTATCTAGTGAGAATGTGAAGATGATCCTCAGAGTATCTGCTATTTCCTCCCTCGCTTCCTTTAACAGCCCGGGATACCATCCATCCTGCCCTGGCGATTTATCCACTTTCAAGGATTTCAGACCCTCGAGTACCTCCTCTCTCATTATGCTGATTGTATCTAATATTTCACACTCCTCCTCTTTAATTACAATGTCTACATCATCCCTTTACTTTGTGAAGACGGAGACATAAAATCCATTAAGGACCCTGCCAACATCTTTTGCAACCACGCACAAACTACCTTGTACATCTCTGATATGTCCTCCATTTTCCTTAGTTATCCTTTTATTCTTAATGTACTGATTAACCATCTTTGGGTTTTCCTTGATTTTATCTGCCAATATTTTTTCATGCCCTCTCTTTGCTTTTCTAATTTCCTTTCTTTACTTCGCCCCTGCGCTTTCTTTACTCCTCTCAGCTTTCTAAATTATTATTTGTTTGTGACTGTCATAAGCTTTATTTTTCTGATTTATGTTTCTGTATGTTTCTAGACAACCGGGGGCTCTAAATTTGGCAACTCACTGTGTAAGAAAATTCTCTTCAATTTGTCTCTGGTTCTTTGCCAATTACCTTAAATCTGCATATTTTTAATGATGTTGTGAGCACAGTCCTAGCAGCTACAGACCAATTAGTTTAACATCAGTAGAGGGTAATGTTCGGCAAACAATAATTAGAGAAGAAATCAACAGAAATCAGCAGGCAGGGAGATGTTGCAGAGCACAGCGGGACTGGTGGTCTGAAGTGCAATTCTTTCAATGTGACAAGTATAACAGGTAAGGCTGATGAACTTAGAGCTTGGATTAGTACTTGGAACTATGATGTTGTTGCTATTACAGAAACTTGGTTGAGGGAGGGACAGGATTGGCAGCTAAATGTTCCAGGATTTAGAAGCTTCAGGCGGGAACGAGGGGGATGTAAAAGGGGTGGGGGAGTTGCATTACTGGTTAAGGAGAATATCACAGCTGTACTGCGGGAGGACACCACGGAGGGGTCATGAAACGAGGCAATATGGGTGGAGTTCAGGAATAGGAAAGGTGCAGTCACGATGTTGGGGGTTTACTACAGGCCTCCCAACAGCCAGCGGGAGGTAGAGGAGCAGATATGTAGACCGATTTCGGAAAGATGTAAAGGTAACAGGGTTGTAGTGGTGGGTGATTTTAACTTCCCCGATATTGACTGGGACTCACTTAGTGCTAGGGGCTTGGATGGGGTAGAATTTGTAAGGAACATCCAGGAGGGCTTCTTGAAACAATACGTCGATAGTTCAACTAGGAATGGGGCCGTACTGGACCTGGTATTCGGGAATGAGCCCGGCCAGGTGGTCGAAGTTTCCTAAGGGAGCATTTCGGGAGCAGTGACCATAATTCCATAAGTTCTAAGGTACTTGTGGATAAGGATAAGAGTAGTCCTCGGCTGTAGGTGCTAAATTGGGGGAAGGCTAATTATAACAATATTAGGCAGGAACTGAAGAATTTAGATTGGGGACGACTATTTGAGGGTAAATCAACATCTGACATGTGGGAGTCTTTCAATTGTCCGCTGATTAGAATCCAGGACCAGCATGTTCCTGTGACAAAGAAGGATAAGTTTGGCAAGTTTCGGGAAGCTTGGATAACGCGGGAGATTGTGAGCCTCGTCAAAAATAAAAAGGAAGCACTCGTAAGAGCTGGAAGACTAGGAACAGACGAATCCCTTGATGAATATAAAGACAGTAGGAAGGAACTTAAGCAAGGAGTCAGGAGGGCTCAAAGGGGTTATGAGAAGTCATTGGCAAACAGGATTAAGGAACATCCCAAGGTTTTATATACGTATATAAAGAGCAAGAGGGTAACCAGGGAAAGGGTTGACCCACTCAAGGTCAGAGAAGGGAATCTATGTGTGGAGCCAGAGGAAATGGGCGAGGTACTAAATGAGTACTTTGCATCAGCATTCACCAAGGAGAAGGACTTGGTGGGTGATGAGCCGAGGGAAGGGAGTGTAGATAGTCTCATTCATCTCATTATCAAAAAGGAGGATGTGTTGGGTGTCTTGCAAAGCATTAAGGTAGATAAGTCCCCAGCGCCTGGTGGGATCTACCCCAGAATACTGAGGGAGGCAAGGGAAGAAATTGCTGGGGTCTTGACAGAAATCATTGCATCCTCATTGGCTACAGTTGAGGTCCCAGAGGACTGGCGAATAGCCAATGTTGTTCCTTTGTTTAAGAAGGGTAGCAAGGATAATCCAGGAAATTATAGGCTGGTTCGCCTTACGTCAGTGGTAGGGAAATTATTAGAGAGGATTCTTCGGGACAGGATTTACTCCCATTTGGAAACAAATGGACTTATTAGCGAGAGGCAACATGGTTTTGTGAAGGGGAGGTCGCGTCTCTCTAATTTGATCGTGTTTTTTGAGGAAGTGACGAAGATGATTGATGAAGGAAGGGCAGTGGATGTTATCTAGATGGACTTCAGTAAAGCCTTTGACAAGGTCCCTCATGGCAGACTGGTACAAAAGGTGAAGTCACATGGGATCAGAGGGGGGCTGGCAAGATGGATACATAGCTGGCTCAGTCATAGAAGACAGAGGGTGCTTTTCTGAATGGAGGAATGTGACTAGTGGTGTTCCACAGGGATCAATGCTGGGACCTTTGCTGTCTGTAGTATATATAAATGATTTGGAGGAAAAAAATAGCTGGTCTGATAATTGGTTTGTGGATTACACAAAGGTTGGTGCAGTTGCAGACAGTGATGAGGATTGTCAGAGGATACAGCAGGATATCAATCGGTTGGAGACTTGGGCGGAGAAATGGCAGATGGAGTTTAATCCGGACAAATGTGAGGTAACGCATTTTGGAAGGTCAATGCAGGTGGGTAGTATACAGTAAATGGCAGAACCCTTAGGAGTATTGACAGGCAGAGAGTTCTGGGCGTACAGGTCCACAGGTCACTGAAAGTGGCAACGCAGGTGGATAAGGTAGTCAAGAAGGCATACGGCATGCGTGCCTTCATCGGTCGGGGCACAGAGTATAAAAATAGGCAAGTCATGCTGCAGCTGTACAGAACCTTAGTTAGACCACACTTCGAATATTGTGTGCAATTCTGGTCGCCACACTACCAGAAGGAAGTGGAGGCTTTGGAGAGGGTACAGAAGAGGTTTACCAGGATGTTACCTGGTCTGGAGGGCATTAGCTTTGAGGAGAGGTTGGATAAACTCGGACTGTTTTCACTGGAAGGACGGAGGTGTAGGGGCGACATGATAGAGGTTTACAAAGTTATGAGCGGCAAGGACAGAGTGGATATTCAGAAGCTTTTTCCCAGGGTGGAAGAGTCAGTTAAAAGGGGACATAGTTTTAAGGTGAGAGGGGTAAATTTTAGAGGGGATGTGCTAGGCAAGTTCTTTACACAGAGGGTGCTGAGTGCCTGGAACCTGTTGCCGAGGGAGCTTGTGGAAGCAGGTACCACAGAGACGTTTAAGAGGCATCTTGACAAATACATGAATAGGATGGGAATAGAGGGATCCGGACCCCGGAAGTGCAGAAGGTTTTAGTTTGGGCAGGCATCAAGATTGGCACAGGCCTGGAGGACCGAATGGCCTGTTCCTGTTCTGTACTGTTCTTTGTTCTTTGTTCTTTTAGACAAGGAGACCAAGACTGTACGCAATACTCCATGTGCAGTCTCAGCAAGGCGGGATACAATTGTAGGCAGACATCTTTACTCCTGGATTCAAAACCCATTTGAGATGGAGGCCAACATACCATTTGCCTTCCAAATTGATTGGTGCACCTGCACATTTGCTTTCAGTGACTCATGCACAAGGAAACACAGGTCTCTTTGAAAATCAACACGTCGCAACCTCTCGCCAGTCAAGAAATATTCTGTCTTTCTGTTTTTGTTTTACCGGAGTGGAGCACTTGATACTTATTCATATTATATTCCAGCTGCCATGTTCTTGCCCACTCACTTAGCCTGTCCAAATCCACTTGCAGCCTCCTTGCATCCTCTTCACAACCTACTTTCCCACCTAGTTTTGTGTCATCAACAAATTTGTAAATATTACATTTGGTCCACAAATTCAAATTATTTGTATAGATTGTGAACTGCAGTGGCCCTAGTACTGATCCTTGTGTTACCCCACTAGTAATAACCTGCCATCCGGAGAATGACCCGTTGATTCCTGATCTCTCTTTTCTGTCTGTTAACCAGTTCTCAATCCATACCAGCATATTGCCCCCAATCCCATGTGCTGTAATTTTATTTACTAATCACCTGTGTGGGACCTTACCAATAGCCTTCTATAGGTCCAAATGCACCACACCTGCTGGTTCTCCTTTAGTAATGCAGCAAGTAACATCCTCAAAAAACTTCTATAGGTTTGTTACAAAGGTCGGCGCAACATCGAGGGCCGAAGGGCCTGTACTGCGCTGTAATGTTCTAATTCCAATTCTAATTCTAACATAATACCCCTTTCATAAATCCACGTTGACTCTGCCAATTTTACTATTATTTTCGAAGTGTCCAGTTATCACATCCTTGACAATAGATTCTAACATTTTCCCTATTACTGATGTTAAACTAACAGACTTGCAGTTCTCATTCTCCCTCTCCCACCCTTCTTAAATAGTGGGGTTACATTTGTTACTTACCAGTCCTCAGGAACTCTTCCCGAATCGAGAAGTTTGAACGATTCCCATAAATACATCCACCATCTATAATGCCACCTCCTTTAACACTCTGGGATGTAGCTCATCTGTTCCAGGGATTTATCAGCCTTCAATCCAGTTACATTTTCAAGTACTACCTCTTTGCTAACACTAAATTGACAATTTGCCCCCGTACCTTCATGGTTTCCCTTGTTCAGATTGAACACCCTAGTTTCAGATTTATCACATTCAAATGGAATGTGAAATTCTATCATAATATGGTCATTATTTCCCAAAAGTTCCTTTATAGCAGTGTTATAAACTAATCCTTTCTCGTTACATAAAATAGCCCGATTCTTAGTCCTTCAATGTTCTGCTCCAGAAACCCATCTCGTACACACTCCAGTAAATGTAGATCATACTTCACTCATTTACTTGAAGTTTTCGATCATGTAACAGAGACGGTTGATGAAGGGAATGCCGTGGATATTGTTTATATGTATTTTAAGAACGTGTTTGATAAGGTACCACGTAAAAGGCTGGTTCGCAAAATTGAGGCTCATGGAATAAGAGGATCATTGTCAAATCGGATTAAGGATAGAAAACAGCGAGTGGTAATAAATGGTTGTTTTTAAGTTTGGAGGATGGTAGACAGTGGGAGTTCCCCAAAGTTCAGTGTTGGGGCCATTGTGATTTTGCGGTATATAAATGACTCAGTTCTTGTAATACACAGTAGAATCTCCAAATTTGCCAATGCCACCAGCTTTGACATTTCTGAGCCAGTCCCAGCGCTAATCACATGTTTTAGACTGTACATTCTCTCTCTCCAGCTCTCTGTCACAAAATTCCTTCCTAGACTTTGCAATAACCACAGGCATCTGGCCGATTGTAATCTATCTCTGTCTCCAAATCTCCTACCCAGTCCCAGCAACGATCGCTCAACTGAGTTTGTCATTTCTCACAAACCAAGTGAGCCAAGCCGATGATCCAGATCTCTGTGATCGCCCTCCTACACAACTGTAAGATCTGATCAACGGTCACAGATTAACCAAAAGGAGGGTGAAGAGTCACAAGCAGTTAATTGAGTAATAACAGTTCAAATACAGCACAAAATCAGATTAGTAACAGGAGACATATGACCTGTCACAGGTGATGGCTTTCTGGCTACAGATTAGTTATTGGAAGCGAGTATGAAAGACGATATAGCAGGGCACATAGAAAAATTCAAGGTGATCAGGTAGAGTCAACATGGTTTTGTGAAAGGGAAATCATGTTTAACCAATTGATTGGCGTTCTTTGAAGAAGTAACATGTGCGGTGGCTAAAGGGGAACTGGTGGATGTACTGTACTTAGATTACCAGAAGGCATTTGATAATGTGTCATATCAAATGTCAATGCGGAAAATAAAAGCTCATGGTTAAAGGGGCAACATATTGGCAGGGATAGAAGATTGGCTAGCTAACAGGAAACAGAGCGCAGACAAGAATTGCTAATTAATATAAACACAAGAAATGCTGGAACCACTCAGCAGGTCTGGCAGCATCTGTGGAAAGAGAAGCAGAGTTAATGTTTCGGGTCAGTGACCCTTCTTCGGAACTGGAGTATTGTGTACAGTATTAGTCTCCTTATTTAAGGAAGGATGTAAATGTGTTGGAAGCAGTTTAGAGAAGGTTTACTAGACTAATATCTGGAATGGGTGTGCTGTCTTATGCGGAAAGGCTGGAAAGGCTCGGCTTACATCAGCTGGAGTTGAGGGAATTAAAAGGTGGCTTGATAGAAACATATAAGATCCAGAGGGGGGCAGAGCAAGTGAAGGCGACAAAGAGAGAAACAGAAAGAGAGAAAGAGAAAGAGCGAGAGAGAGATAGAGCTCAGCTCATCTGCTGCTGAAACACTCATCCATGCCTTTCTACCACGAGATTTGACTATTCTAACACACTCCTGGCTGGTCTCCCACATTCTACTCACTGCAACTTTGTGGTCATCAAAAACTCTGCTGGCATCTTCTAATTTATACCAAATTCTGTTCACCCAACAACCCTGTGCTCACTGACCTACATTGACTCTTGGTCCAGTAACACTTTAATTTTAATATGATATCGTATTATAATATGATATATAATAGGATATGATATAATACGCTAGAAGTAGCCGGCTGTGCAATTCACGTCATTTTGTGAAACCAGGTTACCACAGCGTTGGCACCAGCTCGGCCAAAGATTGAAAATCACAGCAGGGGAAGATAGGGATTTAAAACAACTCACTTTATGAAGGAAATTGGACATAAAGATTTTCAAGAATATGGAATATGGACAGGGGAATGGGATTAATTGGAGGGGCGAGCCGTGGAGAGATTCAAACACAAAAATGAGAATATTACAAATAAGGTGCTGTCAGACCGGGAGTCAATGTAGATCAGTGAGCACAGAGATGGTGGGTGATCGGGATTTGGTGTGAGTTAGGATACAGGCAGCAGAGTTCTGGATGGTCTGTGGTTTATGGAGTTTTATAACTGGGAGGTGACCAGGATCGATTTGGAATAGTCAAATGTGGATTTAACAAAGGTACAGATGAGGGTTTATGCAGCAGATCGGCTGAGGCAGAGGTGGAGACATGTGATATGACAGAGGTGGGAGTCGGCACGGTTGATGACGGAGAGAAGATGGAGATGAACTCAGCTCAGGGTTATGTAGAACACAGAGGTTGTAAACAGTCTGGTTCAGCCTCAGACATTAGCCAGGGTGGGGGATGAGTTTGACAGATAGGGGATGGAGTTTGTATGGAAACCAATGACACCGGCTTCCGGCTTCCCGAAGTTTACATTACAGAACCGTATTTCAGCGATCTCCTGGCTGGAAATAGAAACAGCAGCAGAAGCAAAGATGAGACAGTAAATGACAAAATCTGTAATACTATTTGCAATGGTTTATAGAGCTAATAGTTGGAGATAGTCACCAAGAATAATAACAGCAGCAAGCAGGGTAGAGTAAATGACAGGAGCAGTAATGCAGTTAAAAACAGTTTATAGAATTAATAGCTGGACAGAGAGAGAGAGAGAGAGAGAGAGAGACTTACCAGGGACACCAACAATAGCGAGAATGGGATAGTAAATGTATTGAATAATCTTAAGTGCGAGATGGAATCGCGAGTTTAATGAGAACCAATCATAATATGTAGAAAGAATGTAAATATCCCAGGATAGACTCCTGTCCATTGTTGTAGCATTCCAATCTATTGTTCCCAGATTCTGATCCATCCTCTCCCTCTCTCTGGAGCCGCTGACCAATGTTAGTGCCCGGGTTATGCTTCAGTTCACAGTATGGAATCACACATTGAAAGGAGCACCATTTTAATAGAAGATGGAAACCCGCCAGTGACACAATTAGGATCCATGGAGACTGACATTAATTACAGTCACTGAACAAACAGATTCAGTTAACCACTTTCAATCCAGGCACTTTCTGTATCACAATAAAGTTGAACATTTACCCAGTCTGGATGGGATGTATGAGGGTTGCTGAGGGAAGGAATGGTGGAAATAGCAGAGGAACTGGCCAGAATCATTCTATTCTCCTTGGATATGGGAGTGGTGACAGAGGACTGGAGGTTGCAAATGTTACAACCTGTTTAAAAAAGGACAGATAGGATAAACTCTACAATTATTAACCAAACATACTAGTGTCACCACTGGGGGAAAAATCTAGAGGTGACAACCCAGGAGAAAAATATTTGTTACTTGGAAAACGAGTGGATAGTAACTGGCTAGCAACATGGATATGCTCATGAAAAATCATGTCTGACAAAATTCAACAACATCAACTTATATTTATATAATGCCTTTAACATTGTAAAACATCCCAAGGTGCTTCACCGGAGCATTAAGAAGCAAAGTATAACGCTGAGACACTACAGGAGATATTAGGTCAGATGACCAACAGCTCAGTCAAAGAGGTAGGTTTTAAGGTGTGTCTGAAAGGAGGAAAGCGATGTGGAGAGGCGAAGAGGTGCAGGGAAGATATTACACAGCTTAGGGACCCGTCAGCCGAAGGCACGGCCGCCAGTGGTGCAGTGATTACAATCAGGGATGCACAAGAGAGCAGAGTATTATAAAGTATTATATCGTATGATCACATCCCTCCATGGCCACACCGCTCTGATTATCCCAATCCCCTGTCCATTTCCAATATTCCTGAAACTTGTTCATATTAAAGTCTTTTTCTAATTCACTTTTTAAAGTGAGTTTGTTTCCCTCTGTCTCTCTCCCTGACCACACATTTCATCTCTCCAGCTCCACTTGTGCTATGGAAGTTTGGATCAATAAAATGGTGTGAGCTGCACTGCTGGACCAGGCATCCAACTTACAGGCTTTTGACTTGCTTCTGCTATTGTAAAGTTAGTGGAGGTGCTGTGGATGGTTTTCTGGAGGTTGTGTTGTGAGCTGCTGCAGACATTCAGGGACGGCAGAGGATTTGGTGACCCAACTCTGGACGAGGTATGGGGACTGTAGTTGCAGTGTCTCTGGGTCTGTAACATGACCAACAAATGGAGCAGAGGCTGCAGATAGGGGAAGCTCTGTAAAGCGGGAGGAGGAGGGGTCTCTGTCCTACCCACCTCGTGTTTTCCAAGAGCAAAAAGAGCAGCGATCCTAATACCGAGTCCTGCGGAAAACCACTGTATACTCCCATCGAGTCTGAACAACAACGTTTCACTACTTCTCTCTGTTTACTGTTCCTTAGTCAATATTAAATGTTGGGAAGACGGAAATCATTGTTTTGACTCCCCACTCCAACTCTGTTCCCTTGCTATTGATTCCATCCCTCTCCCTGGTGACAGTCTGAGATTCAGACAGTCTGTTTGCAACCTTGGTGTCACATTTCGCCACAAAATGAGCTTTAACCTCATTTTCAGGATATAATTACAACCGCCTATTTCCACCTCAGTAACATCACCCGACTTCACCAATGCCCAGTCCATCTGCTGCTGAAACCTCATTCGTGCTTTTGTCAACTCCAGATGTGACTATTACATCTTACTCCTGGCTGATCTCCCACATCTACTCTCTTGTAAACGTGAGGTCATCCAAAAATCTGCTGCCCATGTCTTAGCTCACACCAAGTCCGGTTCATCAACCAAAGACTGACATTGTCTCCCAGTTAAGCAATGTCTTGATTTTAAAATTCTCCACCTTGTTTCCATATCCCTCCATTGCCTCGTCCCTCCCTACCTCTGTTATCTCCTCCAGCTCCACAACACACCGAGATATCTGTGCTCCTCTAATTCTGGCCTCTTGTGCATCCCTGATTGTAATCACTGCACCACTGGCGGCCGTGCCTTCAGCTGCCGGGGCCCTAAGCTGTGTAATATCTTCCCTGCACCTCTTTGCCTCTCCACATCGCTTTCCTCCTTTCAGACACACCTTAAAACCTACCTCTTTGACTAAGCTGTTGGCCATCTGACCTAATATCTCCTGTAGTGTCTCAGCGTTATACTTTGCTTCTTAATGCTCCGGTGAAGCACCTTGGGATGTTTTACAATGGCAAATACATTATATAAATATAAGTTGATGTTGTTGAATTTTGTCAGACATGATTTTTCATGAGCATATCCATGTTGCTAGCCAGTTACTATCCACTGGTTTTCCAAGTAACAAATATTTTTCTCCTGGGTTGTCACCTCGAGATTCTTCCCCAGTGGTGACACTAGTATGTTTGGTTAATAATTGTAGAGTTTATCCTATCTGTCCTTTTTTAAACAGGTTGTAACATTTGCAACCTCCAGTCCTCTGTAACCACTCCCATATCCAAGGAGAATAGAATGATTCTGGCCAGTGCCTCTGCTATTTCCACCATTCCTTCCCTCAGCAACCCTCATACATCCCATCCAGACTGGGTAAATGTTTTACTTTATTGTGATACAGAAAGTGCTGGATTGAAAGTGGTTAACTGAACCTGTTTGTTCAGTGACTGCAATTAATGTCAGTCTCCATGGATCCTAATTGTGTCACTGGCGGGTTTCCATCTTCTATTAAAATGGGACTCCTTTCAATGTGTGATCCCATACTGTGAGCTGGAGCATAACCCGGGCACTAACATTGGTCAGCGGCTCCAGAGAGAGGGAGAGGATGGATCAGAATCTGGGAACAATAGATTGGAATGCTACAACAATGGACAGGAGTCTATCCTGGGATATTTACATTCTTTCTACATATTATGATTGGTTCTCATTAAACTCGCGATTCCATCTCGCACTTAAGATTATTCAATACATTTACTATCCCATTCTCGCTATTGTTGGTGTCCCTGGTAAGTCTCTCTCTCTCTCTCTCTCTCTCTCTCTGTCCAGCTATTAATTCTATAAACCGTTTTTAACTGCATTACTGCTCCTGTCATTTACTCTACCCTGCTTGCTGCTGTTATTATTCTTGGTGAATATCTCCAACTATTAGCTCTATAAACCATTGCAAATAGTATTACAGATTTTGTCATTTACTGTCTCATCTTTGCTTCTGCTGCTGTTTCTATTTCCAGCCAGGAGATCTCTGAAATACGGTTCTGTAATGTAAACTTCGGGAAGCCGGAAGCCGGTGTCATTGGTTTCCATACAAACTCCATCCCCTATCTGTCAAACTCATCCCCCACCCTGGCTAATGTCTGAGGCTGAACCAGACTGTTTACAACCTCTGTGTTCCACATAACCCTGAGCTGAGTTCATCTCCATCTTCTCTCCGTCATCAACCGTGCCGACTCCCACCTCTGTCATATCACATGTCTCCACCTCTGCCTCAGCCGATCTGCTGCATAAACCCTCATCTGTACCTTTGTTAAATCCACATTTGACTATTCCAAGTCTATCCTGGTCACCTCCCAGTTATAAAACTTCATAAACCACAGACCATCCAGAACTCTGCTGCCTGTATCCTAACTCACACCAAATCCCGATCACCCACCATCTCTGTGCTCACTGATCTACATTGACTCCCGGTCTGACTGCACCTTATTTGTAATATTCTCATTTTTGTGTATGAATCTCTCCATGGCTCGCCCCTCCAATTAATCCCATTCCCCTGTCCATATTCCATATTCTTGAAAATCTTTATGTCCAATTTCCTTCATAAAGTGAGTTGTTTTAAATCCCTATCTTCCCCTGCTGTGATTTTCAATCTTTGGCCCCGCTGGTGCCAACGCTATGGTAACCTGGTTTCATAAAATGACGTGAATTGCACAGCCGGCTACTTCTAGCGTGGTCAGCACAGTGTCCCATGTTGGACAGGGCGCTGGTGTGGTCAGTACAGTGTCCCATGCTGGACAGGGCGCTGGTGTGGTCAGTACAGTGTCCCATGCTGGACAGGGCTCCAGTGTGGGCAGCACAGCGCCCCATTCTGGCCACTCTCTAGAGTGGCCAGCACAGTGTCCCATGCTGTGCAAGGGTCTAGTCCTGTTGTAACATGCATGTGATGCTCATATGAGGAGGGTTTGAATGTGACGTCATTGAGCGATTCTGACAGCTTTGATGTACGTCTTTGAAACCTGGTCTGTGCATGTCCACTGACCACCTGTGTTAGTCGCTCTCAGCTGAACATACATTCAGCAGCACGAGGAAACCCCTCTTGTGTTATTTAAAATGACCAGGCATCCAGTTTACAGGTGAGAGGCTTTTGACTTATTTCTGCTGTTGTAAAGTTAGTGGAGGTGCTGTGGATGGTTTTCTGGAGGTTGTGTTGTGAGCTGCTGCAGACATTCAGGGAGGACAAAGGAATTTGGTGACTCAACTCTGGACGAGGTATGTGGACTGTAGTTAGAGTGTCTCTGGGTCTGTAACACGAACAACAAATGTGGCAGAGGCTGCAGATAGGGGAAGCTCTGTAAAGAGTAAGGAGGAAGGGGAATCTGCCCTACCCACTCCGGGTTTTCTAAGAGCACTTTTCCTACCTACTCCTAACCCAGGAGCAGTGTGTGAGGTGACTCTGATTCAGTAACGATGCGCTCACAGAGCTGTGTCACGTCCTGTAAGACGACCTGGAGCCTCAGACCAGGGTGAGGACGTAGCTGTCAGTGGCTGTTAAGATCACAGTTTCATTGAACTTCTATGCATCTGGATCTTTCCAGGCAGGAGCAGGAGACATATCTAACATTGAGTCACAGAGAGTGATAGAGACATCTACGACACAGGAGGAGGCCATTCGGCCCCTCCGTGCCATCTGTGTGTGGAACCATTCAGTCAGTCCCACTCTCCCACTCAATCCCCGTATCCCTGCAAGTTCATTTCCTTCAGGTGCCCATCCAGTTTCCTTTTGAAATCATTGATTGTCTCGGCTTCCAACACCCTCCTTGGCAGTGAGTTCCAGCTCAGTAACATACACTTTGTAAAAAAGTTCTTCCTCGTATTCCCACTGCATCTCTTACCCAAAACCTTCCATCTCTGTCCCCGAGTCCGTGTTTCATCAGTTAATGGGAACCGTTTTTCCTTGTCTATTTTATCTTCTTCTTCTTTGGCCTCCTTGTCTCGGCACACAATGGGTAAGCGCCTGGAGGTGGTCAGTGGTTTGTGAAGCAGCGCCTGGAGTGGCTTGTAAAGGCCAATTCTAGAGTGACAGACTCTTCCACAGGTGCTGCAGATAAAATTGGTTGTTGGGTCTGTCCCACAGTTGGCTTATCTAATCTTACCTCAGCCTATCATAATCCTGTACACCTTTATCATACCTCTCTCATCCTCCTTTACTCCAGGGAGAACAACTCCATCTTCTCCAAACTAACCTTGTAACTAACCAACCCGCTCCCCCGCTCCACACCACACCACCCCCCCTCCAGCCCCACAATCCCTGGAACCATTCTGGTAAATCTGCTCTGCACCCTCTCACGGACCTTCACATCCTTCCTAAAATGTGCTGACCAGAACTGGACACAGTTCTCTAGTTGGGGCCTAACCAATGCTTTATAAAATTTCAGCACAACTTCCCTGCTTCTGTATTTTTGCCTCTAATCATGAAGCCCAAGATCTGATAAGCTTTCCTTAACACTCTCCTGATATGTCATTCCACCTTTAATGATCAATGCATATCGAGCCCCAGGTCCCTCTGTTCCTGCACAATCTTTAGAACTGTCCCATTAAGTCTATATTGCTTTCCTATTCCATCTGATAAAATACATCACCTCACACCCCTCTGTATTAAGTTCCACCTGCCACTTCTCTGGCCATTCTGCGAGCCTATCTATATCCTGTTATAGGCAGTTTGCATCATCCTCACTGTTTACCACATCTCCAAGTATGGTATCATCGGAACATTTTGAAATTCTAATCTGAATTCCAAGATCCATCTCATTTATATATATAGCAAAAAAAAAATCAGTTGGTCCTCGCACTGACCCTTGTTAAACATCACTGTCTACCATCCTCCAGTGTGAGAAACGACCGTTCACCAGCACTCTGCCCGAACTATCTCTTCTTTGAAGGTAGCCCATTGTTCAGCTCCTGTTTTCCTGCCAAACGTTGACTCTAATTTATTCGCCCCAGCTCAATTTTTACACCGGTTGACTTGTTGAAGTTGACTTTCTCATAGTTAATTATTCTTACTCTGGATTGCTCTTTGTCCTTTCCCATAGTCAACAAAAACCTTATGATACAATGATCATTGTCCCCTAAATGTTCTCCTACTGATACTTAATCCACTTGGGTCCAGCTCATTCGCGAGAACCAGGTCTAGCAGTGCCTCCTTTCTCGTTGGACTGGCAACATATTGTCGTTTAAAAGTTTCCTGCACACACTGTAGTAACTCCTGCCTCCCTCTGCCCTTTACATTACTACTATCCCAGTCCATATTAGGATAATGAATGTTCCCCCATTGTAACTACTCTATAATTCTTGCATCTTTCAGTAATTTTCTTGCAGATTTGTTCCTCCACATACTTCCCATTAGCTGATGGCCTATAGACAACACCGAGCAATGTAAATGCACCTTTTTTTGTTCTTTTGCTCTATCCAAATAGATTCTGTCCTTCACCCACCCACGCACCCACCCACCCCCACTCCCACCTCCCCATACACGCCCCCGGGACTTTCTCTCTCTCCAGCATTATAATGTTCTCCTGAATCAATACCACCACCCTTACTGCTTTTCTCCCTTTCTTATTTTTCCTGAACACCTTGTATCCAGGAATATTTAACACCCAGTTCTGCCCTTCTTTGAGCCAGATCTCTGTCATAGCCACAACATCATATTTTCATTTGGCAATCTGCACCTGTACCTCACCAGTCTTATTAACCACACTCCGTATTCACATACATGCACATCAACCCTGATGTAAACTTTATTACTTCCTCCCTTACTCAGACCTCAACTAATACATTTCTAAACCCTACTATAGTGTTATCCGTCTCTCCCAGTATTCTGTGCACTTTCGAATTCCTATCTGATGTTTACTCCTGGTTCCCACACACATGCCAATTTAGTGTTAACCCTCTCCAATAGCACTAACATATCACCCTGCAAGGAAATTAGTCCAGCTCTGTTCAGGTGCAACCGTCCGGCCGGTACAGATCCCACATTCTCCAGAACTGGTCTCAGTGTCCAGAAGTCTAAACCTCACCGCTTCTGCAGCATCCTCCCAGCCACACATCCATCTGTACTATCCTTCTATTTCTATACTCATTCGCACGGTGTACTGGGAGTAATCCGGAGACTATTACTTTGAGAGGCTAACTTCTTTCCCAGCGCACGGAATTCTGACTGCAGGACCACCTCCCTCTTTCTGCCCAGTTCATTCGTACCGATGTGGACGATCACAGCTGGCTGTTCACCACCACCCCCTTCCCACTCCACGCCCCCCCGCCCCCCCCCCACCCGCCACGTTCAGGATGCTCTGCAGCTGCTCAGTGATATCCTTGACCCTGACACCAGGGAGGAAACACATCGTCCTGGATACATGTCTGCGGCATCAGAAATGCTGGTCTGATCCCGTGACTATCGAATCTCCTGTCAGTGTCAACATTCTACATTGTACTCTTCCCTGTACCTCCCCCCCCCCCCCCACCCCCACCCCCCCTTTCAGCTGAGACAGCCCTGGTACCATGGCCTTGTCTCTGGCTGAACTCCGCAGATGAAACATCACTTTCCTCAGTTTTGAATACTGGTTGGAGTGTGAGATGCACTCTGGGGTCTCCTGTGCTACCTGTCTGATTCTTCTTGACTATCTGGTGATCACCCATTCCCTCTCTCCCTGCATGCCCTTAAACTGTGGGGTCACCACATCTAGAAACGTGCTCTCCACAAATCACTCAAACTCACGTTTACACCACAGTGACATCCAAAGTCCCACCATCTGCAGCTTGTACATCATCACAGACAGCAGGATGGGGGAGAGGTGTGAGTTAAGCAGGGACATAAGGCAGGAACATAGCACCTTCCTGAATTCTCTCGGTGATGCCGGATGCTGCGAGCTCTGTCACAATTGTTCCCATGAGGGGGAGAACTATCTCCTCCCTCAGGCTCAGGGGATGAAGGTAAACCTGGTCCCTGCTGGTTCAATGCTGCTCCCTGTGATTATCGGCCACCTTGTCCTGTCAGAGAGGGGGCAGAAAGTCAGTGATTCTTTTGCACTGTGTTTGGGTGATGTGCCTGTCGTAACTGGATCGCTGCTGGTATGTGAAGGCAGTGAGAGGTGGATGTGAGGCTGGTATCAGTGGAAGGTGCGTGAGGGTGAGGTGGAGTATGTGAATGTTAGCTGTGAGTCCTGAGTGTTAGGGACTGTTGATGGGTGAGTGATGTGGTTGTGATACATTGAGCAGTGTGAGAGGTTGGTGGTTTTGGGGGTAGGAGATGCCATGTGGAGATGAATTCACTGACATTGACCACCCGTGTGAGCTCATTAAACTTCTCTGGCACCGCTGCCAGGTCCTCAGGGACAGACATCTTGCATTGACCACCCTGGCCACCTGCTCCCATTCCCTGTGGAGTGCGTTTCTTGAGGGTCTCCACCCCACCCCATAGAAACATGGCCTCTCTTCTCCTGTCACCCACCATGACTAAGGCCTCCAGCACCACATCCGTGAACCACAGAGCCCTTTCTCTGACTTAGTATTCCATCTACCTTTTCTCCAATTGCAGCATTCACAGTCAGCAGCAGCAGCCTACTGTGATTCAGTGCAGCTACCCTTTAAGAGGGACAGACTGCCTTTTCGGGCTCAATCCTGTCGAAAACATGTGCTAGTCTCAGACCCAGTTAGGTCTCCTGTTAAGTGTGCAGACAGACAGCAGTGCGGGTCACACTGAGCGGCCCGTAGAATTCATGGAAATGAGGAGGCCGCAGGAATTTTGCGTCACCTGCCTCAACAGGAACGGGCATGGGCAGCTCATCACCCTTCTGCCCAAAAACCGATGCAATCCCGGTTTTCTCTCTCTTTCTATTTTCCTTTCCCCCTTTCCCCCTTTCTCACTCTCTCTCCCTTTACTCTGTCTCCTGCTCATAGAATTAGAGACAGATGCAGCACAGAAGGAGGCTGTTCGGCCCTTTGTGTTAGTGCTGTCTCTTTGAAAGAGCTGTCTTATTATTACTACCCGCCTCCTTTTTCCCCAGACTATTTTTTATCGCCTTTTCCAGTCTTTTTTTATTAAATTCTCTTTTGAAAGATATTATTGAATCTGCTTCCATCATGTTTTCAGGCAGTGAATTCCAGATCCCAAGCACTCGCTGTGAAGGAAAATTCTCCTCATTTCACCTCTGGTTCTTTGTCAATTATCTTCAATCTGTATCTTCTTAATACTGAACTTTCTGACACTGGAAACAGTTTCACATTAATTACCCTATCAAAACTCTTCATGATTTTGAATTCTAGATTATATCTCCCCTTACCCTTCACTGCTCTAAAGAGAACAATCCCAGCTTTTCCAATCTCTCCATGAGATCCCTGGTACCAATCTAGTATATCACCTCTGTTTCTTCACTAAGTCTTTGACGTCCTTACCAAAGTGTGGTGATCAGAATTGGACACAGTTCTCCAGCTGGAACCTAACCAATTATGTATAAAAATCAGCATTTCCTCCTGAGTTTTATTACTCTGTGCTGTGTTTATAAAGCCAAGGACACGATATGTTGTTATTTTTTAGCAGCCTTCTCAGTGTCCTGCTGTCTCAGAAATTAGTACAGCCCGAGATCTGTCCATTCCACCACCCACATTAGTTTGCCTTTCCTCATATTTCCTACCGATATGTATCACATCACAGTTCAATGTGTAAAGTTCAATGTGCCGGGTGACTGGCCATTTCACCAGTCACTCTCTGTCCTCATTGGGACAGACCAGGCTCCATCCTCAGACTGTGCTGAGTAAGCGGCTTTCACCCAATGTTGTACTGAGCTCCAAATAGAGCAGAAAAGACTCACTTCTATCCCCGGCTTGTGTTAATCCCACCCGGTGTGGCACTGACACACACAAACAGGAGGAAAGAACCAATTCTATTCCCGGTGTGTCTTAATCCCACCCGGTGTGGTTCTGACCCACACAGACAGCAGGAAAGACTCAATTCAATCCCTGGCCAGTGTTAATCTCACCCGGTGTGGTACTGACCCAGGCACAGAGAGCAGGAAAGACCCAATTCTGTCCCCGGCTTGTGTTAATTCGACCCAGTGTGGTATTGACCCACACAGAGAGCAGGAAAGACCCAATTCTGTCCCCGGCTTGTGTTAATTCGACCCAGTGTTGTATTGACCCACACAGAGAGCAGGAAAGACCCAATTCTACCCCGGCCTCTTAATCCCACACAGTGTGGTACTGACTCATACATACACACAGAGAGCAGGAAAGGACCAATTCTATCCCTGATCTGTCTCACTCCCACATAGTGTGGTACAGACACAGCAAGACATTTCTATTTCTCTCCCTGGACTGTGCGAATCCAACATGTTGTGTTAATGACCCCCACACACAGAGCAGGAGATTTCCATCTCTCTCCCTCGCCTGTGCTAATCCAAAATGGTATGTTCCAAGTGCAAGTAACGATCAGCCTCTGCTTAAAATTGCTGTCCGTCTATCCCTGATCTGTGTTACTTCCACACAGTGTGGTACTGACCAAACAAACAGAGCAGGAAAGGACTAATTCTCTCCCTCATCTGTGTTAATCCAACATGATGTTTTCCTGAACCATATCAAAGTGCAAGTAATGATCAGCCTCTGCTTAAAATTGTTGACTGTCTGTTGTACAAATCAGGTAAGGTTTCAATGGTTTCTGTTTCCACAGACTCAAAGAATCATACAGCACGGAGGAGGCTATTTGGCCCATCGTGTCTGTGCATGCTGTTTGAAGGAGCAATCCAATTTGTCCCTCTCCTCTACACAATTACCACTTCGCTGAAAATCTCCCCTGATACTATTGAATCAATTCTCTTTTTTAAATTTATTATTGAATCTGCTTCACCACTCTTTCAGGTTGTGAATTCCGGTTTATAATAGATCAATGCATTTTTGTTGGCCCATCACCTTAAAATGTGTCCTCTGGTTACTGACAGTACTTCCAGTGAAACCAAATTCTCTGTCTTTGCTCCATCAAATATTGTTCAAGATTTTGCATATCTCTATTCAATCTCCATTTCACATTCCTGCTCGAAAGAGAACAATTCCAGTTTACAGTCAAGGGACACGAGATAGAGGGGAGGGGGTTGAATTCAGCTCGGACTCAAACACAAAACACCATCACCTCCACATTCCCCTCCTCCGAGCCAAATACCATCTAGACTTGGACAGAAATCACCGTTCCTTCATCATCACTGGGTTAAAAGCCTGAAATCCTTTCTGTAACAGCATTGTGGGAACACATTCACCACACGGACTGCAGTGGTTCAGGATGAAGGCCCATCATTTCCTCATGGTAACCAGGCATGGGGAAGTAATGCCAGCCTTGTCAGTATCACTCATACCTTGAGAACAAATAGACAGGAAATAAAATGTTAATAAAATCAATGTGTTTGTAACTGACTGATTGAAGTGATCAAAAAGAGAGACGTCATAACCCAATATAGCAAATTGTCAACACAATTCATCTCACCTGGCCCTTGTGTTTGCCTTTCATCTGTTATCTGTGTGAGGATACAAGTAACAATGAGCAGCTGGCTCAAGAACTGCTGGACATCAATTGTACACACGAAATAAGGACTCAATGGATTCTGTTACCATAGAATCGGAGAATCACAAAGCATGGAAGCAGTCCATTGGCCCATCGTACCTGTGCCATCTTTGAAAGAGCTATTTATTTTGCCCCTCTTTCCTACTCTTTTCCCAAAGCCCTGCAAATCCCCCTCTGCAGCATTTATCCAGTTCCCCTTTGAAACTTGCTCTTGAATCTACTTCCAGCACATCTTCAGGCCGTGTATTCCAGATTAAAGCAACTCACTGTATAAAAAAATGTTTTCCTTATGGCACCTCTGCATCTTTTGCCAAGTATTTTGAGTCTTGTTATCGGTCCTTTTCCCAAAGGAAACAGTTTACCCTTACTCTGTCAAAACCGCACATAATTGTGATCTGTTCCATTAAATTCCCCCCTTTACCTGATCTACTCTGATTCCTGTTTCTGTAGTCTCCCCATGTTCCTGAACTCCCACATTCCTGGACCATTCCAGTAAATCTCCTCTGCACCTTCTCCAACATTCTGACATCCTTTCTAATAAGTAATGCTCAGAATTGGACACAATTCCTGAACTGAGACCTAAACAGTGATTTACAAAGTTTCAGTTAACTTCCTTCCTTTTGCACGCTATGCCTCTATTTATAAAGCTCGATATCCTGGATGTGTTTTTAGTAATTTTAACGACTTGTTCTGCTATATTCAAAGACATCTGTTCATGCACCCAATTTAAAATTGCCCCGTTTCATTTACATTGCCTCACCTTATTCTTCCTCCCTTACCCCATGTCTGCACTAAATTTCATCTGCTTCATTTCCTCATTTCATCGGTCTCCCTGAATCCTTCTAATATCATCCTCTTTTTTTTTCGCATTTCCGAGTTTCTGTCACCTGAGTACATTGAAATTATGCCTTTTATAGATAAGTAAATGTCACACACAAACACAATACACGGATATATATTTATGTATGTTTCTATCAAGAAGCAATGGCCCGAATACCGACCATTGGGGACCATCACTGTATAATCTCCTTCACTGTCTTAGCAACAATAGATCACCACTTCCCTCTGTATTCTGTTCCTTAGCCAATGTCATATCCACACTGTCACTGCCTCTTGAATCCATGAGGTTCAGACTTCCTAACAAATCTATTAAATGGCATTTGATTCCACGACTTTTGATTGTTCATATACAAAGTAGCAACCATGCTATCCGCAGCAACACTCTCCATTACTGCATCAAAGAATTTGATCAAGTTTTTCAGACATGATTTGCCACTAATTTATCTTCTGGACCTTCTTGTCATTTATAAACTCATGCTATTTAAACCACAATTATCTTGTCCCAGATTACAGACTCTACAAGCTTCCCCAACATTTCAGTGAGGTTAGACTGATGGGTCAGTATTCCAGGGTGTAGTCTATCACTACTGTTTTGAACAGGGTGTAGAATTTGCAACACTTCAGTCCTCTGACATCACTGCCATATCCAAGGAGGATTGGACGATTCGGGCCAGTGGCTCCGCTATTTCCAACATTCCTTGCCTCAGCAACCCTCATACATCCCATCAAGACTGGATAATTGTTTATTGTGGTACAGAAAGTGTTGGATTGAAAGGTGTTGACTGAACTTGTTTGTTCAGTGACTGTAATTAATGTAAGTCCCTAATTGTGCCATTGGAGGGTTTCCCACTTCTATTAATACAGGACTCCTTCCAATGTGTTATCCCATAGTATCAGCAGGAGCCTCCACCGCGCCCACCCCCACCTCCATCCCTCTCACCGGCACTGACAGGGATAAGTGGCTCCAGAGAGAGGGAGAGGATAGATCAGAATCTGAGAACAATCGATTGGAATGTTACAACAATGGGTCAGAATCTGAGAACAATCGATTGGAATGTGACAACAATGGAGAGGAGTTTCTCGTGGGTGTCTGACTTTCTTTCTACAAATTATCATCGGCTGTCTTTACAATATCGGATCTATTACGCGCTTTTGACTATTCAAACGATTTACTATCCGGTCCTCAGTATTGTTGGTGTCCCTGGTAAGTCTCTCTCTACCCAGCTATTAATGTTATAACCCATGTTTAACTTCAGTACTGTTCTTGTCAATTACTCTGCCCTTCTTGCGAATATTATTGTTCCTGGTCAACCTCTGTATCCAGCTATTAGAACTATAGATCATGTTTCACTGCATTGCTGTTCCTTTTACTTAAATATTGGGAAGACTAAATCCACTGCCATCGGTTTCTGTCACAAATTCTGTCCCTGTCCACCGACTCTATCACACTCCCTGTCCAACGTCTGAGAACAAACCAGACTTTTCACAACGTCAGCGATCCTTTCATCCTAAGCTAAGTTCCAATTCAATATCCTGTCGATCACTAATCCTGCCTACAGCCACCTCTATAATTTTGTTCATTTCCACATCTCCTTCAGTTCATCTACTTATAGACCCTCAGCCGTGCCTTTCTTAGATCCACACTTGATGATTCCAATGTCTTCCTGGTCATGCTCACAGTAACAAAGCTCGATAAACTGCAGCTCATTCAGAAATCTACTGGCTGCATCACAGCTCACACCCAGTCCAGATCACCCATCACCCCTGTACTCACTCACATAACCTACCTCCCAGTCTGGCAATGCCACAATTTTAATATAATCATACTTGGATTAAAAGCTCTAAATGGCCTCAACCTTCCAATTATCCCCATTCCCCTGTCCGTTTCCCATATTCCTTCCATTTGTTCTATTTGAAGTGTTTGTCATTTCTCGTTTTGAAGTGAATTTCTTTAGCTATGGATCTGTCTCTGACTCTGATTTGGTCTCAGTACTATCACTGGTGCTGGTGCAGTGGAATCCACACTGATGGGCAGTTCTGGTGTGGCCGACACAGTTCTCATGCTGGACAGGGCACGAGTCCAAGAGTACCCTGCATGGACTGGCAGACTGAACAGGGGTCTGGATGGCATATCAACAACCTGTTCCAGCAGCTTGGAAACTTGGCCAATGCATGTTCACTGACCGCCTGTGTTAGTCACTGTCAGTTAAGCATCCATTCAGCTGGCACAAGGAATCCCCTCTGGGGTTATTTAAAAGGACCGAGCATCCAACTTGCAGGTGAGGGCATTTGACTTACTTTTGCTATTGTAAAGTTAGTGGAGGTGCTGTGGATGGTTTTCTGGAGTTTGTGTTGTGAGCTGCTGCAGACATTCAGAGAGGACAGAGGATTTAGTGATCCAACTCTAGACGAGGTATCGGGACTGTAGTTACAGTTTCTCTGGGTCTGTAACATGATCAACAAATGGAGCAGAGGCTGCAGAGAGGGAAAGCTCTGGATGGGAACCAAATGAGGTCAGTGGAGAGTTAGTATGTATGAAGGAAAGCCTGTAAGGAACGAGATAATGAAGTCAGCGTGACTAAGGGAAAGAGTAGGCAGGGAGCAGATGATGAAAGCAAAGGGACTGGTGGTCTGAGGTGTACTTGTTTTAATGCAAGACGTGTCGTAGGTAAGGCAGACGAGCTTAGGGCCTGCATTAGTACCTGGAAGTATGATGTGATTGCTATTACTGAGACTTGGTTAAGGGAAGGGCATGATTGGCAACTAAATATCCTAGGATACCGATGCTTCAGGCGTGATAGAGAGGGAGGTAAAAGGGGTGGAGGAGTTGCATTACTGGTCAAAGAGGATATCACAGCTGTGCTGAAGGAAGGCACTATGGAGGACTCGAGTTGTGAGGGAATATGGGCAGAACTCAGAAATAGGAAGGGTGTGGTAACAATGTTGGGGCTGCACCACAGGCCTCCCAACAGCGAGCGTGAGATAGAGGTACAAATATGTAAACAGATTATGGAAAGCTGTAGGAGCAACAGGGTGGTGGTGACAGGAGATTTTAATTTTAGAACATAGAACATTACAGCGCAGTACAGGCCCTTCAGCCTTCGATGTTGCGCCGACCTGTGAAACCATCTGACCTACACTATTCCATTTTCATCCATATGTCTATCCAATGACCACTTAAATGCCCTTAAAGTTGGCGATTCTACTACTGTTGCAGGCAGGGCGTTCCACGCCCCTACTACTCTCTGTGCAAAGAAACTACCTCTGACATCTGTCCTATATCTATCACCCCTCAACTTAAAGCCATGTCCCCTCGTGTTTGCCATCACCATCCGAGGAAAAAGGCTCTCACTATCCACCCTATCTAACCCTCTGATTATCTTATATGTCTCTATTAAGTCACCTCTTCTCCTCCTTCTCTCTAACGAAAACAACCTCAAGTCCCTCAGCCTTTCCTCGTAAGACCTTCCTTCCATACCAGGCAACATCCTCGTAAATCTCCTCTGCACCTTTTCCAAAGCTTCCACATCCTTCCTACAATGCGGAGACCAGAACTGCACGCAATACTCCAGGTGTGGTCTCACCAGAGTTTTGTACAGCTGCAGCATGACCTCGTGGCTCCTAAACTCGATCCCCCTACTAATAAAAGCTAACACACCATATGCCTTCTTAACAGCTCTATTAACCTGGGTGGCAACTTTCAGGGATTTATGTACCTCGAAACCAAGATCTCTCTGCTCATCTACACTACCAAGAATCTTCCCATTAGCCCAGTATTCTGCAATCCTGTTACTCCTTCCGAAGTGAATCACCTCACACGTTTCCGCATTAAACTCAATTTGCCATCTCTCAGCCCAGCTCTGCTGCCTATCTATGTCCCTCTGTAACCTACAACATCCTTCGACACTATCCACAACTCCACCGACCTTCGTGTCATCCGCAAATTTACCAACCCACCCTTCTATACCCTCATCCAGGTCATTTATAAAAATGACAAACAGCAGTGGCCCCAAAACAGATCCTTGCGGTACACCACAAGAAACTATACTCCAGGATGAACATTTACCATCAACCATCACCCTCTGTCTTCTTTCAGCTAGCCAATTTCTGATCCAAAGCACTAATTCACCTTCAATCCCATACTTCTGTATTTTCTGCAATAGCCTACCGTGGGGAACTTTATCAAACGCCTTACTGAAATCCATATAGACCACATCCACGGCTTTACCCTCATCCACCTGTTTGGTCACCTTCTCGAAAAATTCAATAAGGTTTGTGAGGCCCGACCTACACTTCACAAAACCGTGCTGACTATCTCTAATGAACTTATTCTTTTCAAGATGATTATAAATCCTATCTCTTATAACCTTTTCCAACATTTTACCCACAACCGAAGTAAGACTCACAGGTCTATAATTACCAGGGCTGTCTCTACTCCCCTTCTTGAACAAGGGGACAACATTTGCTATCCTCCAGTCTTCCGGCACTATTCCTGTCGACAATGACGACATAAAGATCAAGGACAAAGGCTCTGCAATCTCCTCCCTAGCTTCCCAGAGAATCCTAGGATAAATCCCATCTGGCCCAGGGGACTTATCTATTTTCACACTTTCCAAAATTGATAACACCTCCTCCTTGTGAACCTCAATCCCATCTCGTCTAGTAGCCTGAATCTCAGTATTCTCCTCAACAACATTTTCTTTCTCGACTGTAAATACTGACGCAAAATATTCATTTATAACTTCCCCTATCTCCTCTGATTCCACACACAACTTCCCACTACTATCCTTGATTGGCCCTAATCTAACTCTAGTCATTCTTTTATTCCTGATATACCTATAGAAAGCCTTAGGGTTTTCCTTAATCCTATCCGCCAATGACTTCTCGTGTCCTCTCCTTGCTCTTCTTAGCTCTCCCTTTAGATCCTTCCTGGCTGGCTTGGAACTCTCAAGCGCCCTAACTGAGCCTTCCCGTCTCATCCTAACATAAGCCTTCTTCTTCCTTTTGACAAGCGCTTCAACTTCTTTAGGAAACCACGGCTCCCTCGCTCGACAACTTCCTCCCTGCCTCACAGGTACATATTTATCAAGGACACGCATTAGCTGCTCCTTGAATAAGCTCCACATTTCGATTGTGCCCATCCCCTGCAGTTTCCTTCCCCATCCTACGCATCCTAAATCTTGCCTAATAGCATCATAATTTCCTTTCCCCCCGCTATAATTCTTGCCCTGCGGTATACACCTGTCCCTGCCCATCGCTAAGGTAAACCTAACCGAATTGTGATCACTATCACGAAAGTGCTCACCTACATCTAAATCTAACACCTGGCCGGGTTCATTACCCAGTACCAAATCCAATGTGGCATCGCCCCGGTTGGTCTGTCCACATACTGTGTCAGAAAACCCTCCTGCACACACTGGTCAAAAACAGACCCATCTAAAGTACTCGAACTATAGTATTTCCATTCAATATTTGGAATGTTAAAGTCCCCCATAACCACTACCCTGTTACTCTCGCTCCTGTCAAGAATCCTCTTTGCTATTCTTTCCTCTACATCTCTGGAACTATTTGGAGGTCTATAGAAAACTCCCAACAGGGTGACCTCTCCTCTCCTGTTTCTAACCTCGGCCCAGACTACCTCAGTAGACGAGTCCTCAAACGTCCTTTCTGCCACTGTAATACTTTCCTTGATTAACAATGCCACACACCCGCCCTCTTTTACCATCTTCTCTGTTCTTAGTGAAACATCTAAATCCCGGATCCCACAACATCCATTCCTGTCCCTGCTCTACCCATGTCTCTGAAATGGCCACAGCATTGAGTGGGATTCACTTGATGTTAGAGGTCTAGATGGAGCAGAATTTGTAAGGAGCATCCAGGAGGGTTTTCTAGAGCAGGATGTAAATAATCCAACTCGGGAAGGGGCCATACTGGACCTGGTGTTGGGGAATGAGCCAGGCCAGGTGGTTGACGCTTCAGTAGGGGACTACTTTGGGAATAGTGATCACAATTCTGTAAGTTTTAGAATACTCATGGGCAAAGACAAGAGTGGTCCAAAAGGAAGAGTGCTAAATTGGGGGAATGCCAACTATACCAAAATTCGGCAGGAGCTGGGGAATGTAAATTGGGAGCAGCTGTTTGAAGGTAAACCCACATTTGATATGTGGGAGGCTTTTAAAGAGAGGTTGATTAGCGTGCAGGAGAGACATGTTCTTGTGGAAATGAGGGGTAGAAATGGCAAGATTAGGGAACCATGGAGGACAGGTGAAATTGTGAGACTAGCTAAGAGGAAAAAGGAAGCATACATAAGGTCTAGGCGGCTGATGAAAGACGAAGCTTTGAAAGAATATCGGGATTGTAGGCGCAATCTGAAACGAGGAATTAAGAGGGCTAAAAGGGGTCATGAAATATCTTTAGCAAACAAGGTTAAGGAAAATTCCAAAGCCTTTTATTCATATATAAGGAGCAAGAGGGTAACTAGAGAAAGGATTGGGCCACTCAAGGACAAAGGAGGAAAGTTATGCGTGGAGTCAGAGAAAATGGGTGAGATTAAAAACGAGTACTTTGCATCGGTATTCACGGAGGAGAGGGACATGACAGATGTTGAGGTTAGGGACAGGTGTTTGATTACTCTAGGTCAAGTCGGCATAAGGAGGGAGGAAGTGTTGGGTATTCGAAAAGGCATTAAGGTGGACAAGTCCCCAGGTCCGGATGGGATCTATCCCAGGTTACTGTGGGAAGCGAGAGAGGAAATAGTTGGGGCCTTAACAGATATGGAGACGTGTGACCAGTGGTGTTCCACAGGGATCTGTGCTGGGACCACTGTTGTTTGTGATATACATAAATGATTTGGAGGAAAGTATAGGTGGTCTGATTAGCAAGTTTGCAGACGACACTAAGATTGGTGGAGTAGCAGATAGTGAAGGGGACTGTCAGAGAAGACAGCAGAATATAGATAGACTGGAGAGTAGGGCAGAGAAATGGCAGATGGAGTTCAATCAGGGCAAATGCGAGGTGATGCATTTTGGAAGATCCAATTCAAGAGTGAACTATACAGTAAATGGAAAAGTCCTGGGGAAAATTGATGTGCAGAGAGATTTGGGTGTTCAGGTCCATTGTTCCCTGAAGGTGGCAATGCAGGTCAATAGAGTGGTCAAGAAGGCATACGGCATGCTTTCCTTCATCGGACGGGGTATTGAGTACAAGAGTTGGCAGGTCATGCTACAGTTGTATAGGACTTTGGTTCGGCCACATTTGGAATATTGCGTGCAGTTCTGATCGCCACATTACCAAAAGGATGTGGATGCTTTGAAGAGGGCGCAGAGGAGGTTCACCAGGATGTTGCCTGGTATGGAGGGCGCTAGCTATGAAGAGTGGTTGAGTAGATTAGGATTATTTTCATTCGAAAGACGAAGGTTGAGGGGGGACCTGATTGAGGTGTACAAAATCATGAGAGGTATAGACAGGGTGGATAGCAAGAAGCTTTTTCCCAGAGTGGGGGATTCAATTACAAGGGGACACGAGTTCAAAGTGAGAGGGGAAAAGTTTAGAGGGGATATGCGTGGAAAGTTCTTTACGCAGACGGTGGTGGGTGCATGGAATGCATTGCCAGCGGAGGTGGTGGACGCGGGCACGATAACGTCTTTTCAGATTTATCTAGACAGATACATGAATGGGCAGCAAGAAAAGAGATACAGACCCTTGGAAAATAGGCAACAGGTTTAGATAGAGGATTTGGATCAGCGTAGGATTGGAGGGCCGAAGGGCCTGTTCCTGTGCTGTAATTTTCTTTGTTCTTTGTTCTTTGTCAAGAGGGTGGGGGCTTTCCGCTACCCACCCCGGGTTTCCCAAGAGCACTTTTCCTACCTGCACCTAACCCAGGAGCAGTGTGTGAGGTGACTCTGATTCAATAAGGAGGTGGTCACATAGCAGTGCCCCCTCCTGTAACACGACCTGGAGCCTCACACCAGGGTGAGGACGGAGCTGTCCATAGCCGTTAAGGTCACAGTTTCATTGAACTTCTATGTATCTGGATCTTCCCAGGCAGCAGCGTGTGACGTATCCATTGTCTATCTCTATGCTGTCCAATGATGTATCTGCTGGTTAATGGAGGCCATCTATGTCGGGTGAGGTGAATATATAATTTTCACCTCCGCAGGGTGAAGCAGGGTGAGAGGTCCCGTGGCTTTGTCAGGGTAGCGGGATTCCTGCTGGTGGATGTGGCTCTGCGCGGCCCGAATGTCAACGGGGAGAGGTACAGGAACTGAAAGAACTCTCACTCCATTAATGTACAGTTCGTGTGTGAGCATGCCCAGTACATCATGTTGATAAATGTCCACATCCTGTCAGCAGTCATCACACCTTCATTCTGAAGCAGGCAGCCGGTCCCAACACTTCGGGCCTCTCTGCAGAACCAGAATGTGGCTCCTCGGAGACAATGACTACCTCACTCTGTGCATCACTCCTAATTCTACCCCCAGCATGAATGCCAACAAACCGCATGAAAATAACCCGTGTATAACGTGAGCAATGGAGTCACCAGGAACATGGTGGAACAGACCATCGGTGTGATGAAGCAATGCTTCCGACGTCTGAACCGCTCGGGGGAGCCCTCCAGTACTCACTGGAGCAGGTGTCCAAGTTCATGGTGTTCTGCTGCACCCATCATATCATCACCATCATGAGGACACAGGCATTGGCACCTGGAATCCGGAGGCTACCTCAGGAGGAGGAGTGAGGGAGGATATTTCCTGGATGCCTTTGAACCGGGCAGGCTGTCGGAGAGACCCTGCTAGAATTTCGGTTCCCACAGGACAACTTCCCTTTCCCACCATGGATCCTCCATTCTCCCCCATTACACCCAACTGAGATGCCCCATCACAGTGTCCTGCAATAAAAAAACACCAACAAAAACCTTTTCATTGACATCTTTATCCAATAACACATCCAATTATACAAACAAAGCTGAACCATTCACCCTTGAATATTCCCTTAGTGCCTGTCTTGTGGATCCCTCGACTTGCCTAGTGCTCCTACACAGTGTTTCCCCAGTGACTGCAGCATGGCTGGTGGAAGGCTGCTGACTTTCACTGGGGGAGACTGCAGATGGCCTTGCAGGACGTCCTCGAGCAGCTCAGGGCCTTGAGGGCACGGATTCAGACTGCACCACCACGACATGGGCAGCAGCAGCCTGGGCTGGCTAATGGGTAACAGCAAGGACATTGGTGGAGTGCCAGTGAAAGGAAAACAAATACTGTCATCCTGAGAGAGGACAGCAGGTTCATACTCCACGGAGACACTGTCACTCCCACGGGGCGACATCTCAGTAATCCCAGTAATCTACTGGATCACAGATTGCTGGACTGTTGTGAGAGCCTGCAAACCCCTTTGTGCAGTGAGATCCACAGCCATGATGACAGCAGTCTGATCCTGCATGGCAGCAAGCAGTCTGAGTTTCCACTGCATCACAGAGACGTTGGGTGTCTGCCGTCTGTGCTGCAGTGGAAGCTGAGGCAATGGTCACCAGACACTGCATCAAGGCTGGGTCCGCTAGTGCTGTCATGGAGTTAGTGACCACTTCCACAGGGGAAAAAATGGGCTTCAAGCTCTGTGCAATGTCCTGTGCCATGTTGGAGCTGGACTCCTCCATGTTCTTTGATAGTGACAACAGACTGTCTGACAATACTGTCAATGGACAAAGTATCTCAGTATCCATATCCATCATCATTCTCCTGAATGCTGCTCCAACAAAGTTCATATCTAAGTCCTGTGTATTATAACTCATTTGTGACCTTGCCCTCCGGTCATCTGACGCATGAACTATCCTTTCCCCCTGGCCTGGCTGCAGCTCACTCGTGCTCGGTGACTCACCACGTGTAGATTCTGACTCTTTACCAGCCTCAAAAGCACACACAGTGTAAGTATTTGATCTGTTGTCTGTGAGTATCAGACCAAGTGATGGGGCTTCACCATCAGTGCTGTGCTGCTGCTCTCTCTCTGTCTCCTGGAGCTGCTGTGACTGGGAAGCTGGCAGTTTTCAGTTATCGATGAAAAGTATAAATCAGAATTGGAATGTTGGGGTGAGGGATTGGGGGTGGGATGAAAAGCAGGAGGTCCATGGTCCCATCTGCAGCTTGGACATCATCCCAGACAGCAGGATGAGGGGGAGGTAGGAGTTAAAAAGGGACATAAGGCAGGAACATAGCAACAGCCTGAATGCTGTCGGCGAGGCCGGATGCCACGGGCTCTGTGACAGCCAGTCCCATGATGTATAGAACCATCTCCTCCCTCAGGCTCAGGGGATGAAGATATGCCTGGCCCCCACCAGTTCACTTCTGCCCCCTGTGATTATGGGCCACCTTGTCCTGTAAGAGAGGGGGTGGAATATCAGTAATTGTGTTTCACAGTGTTTGTGTGATGTGCCTTCCATAGCTCAATAGCTGGAGGTATGTGGAGACAGTGAGATGTGGGTGTGAGGCTGGTATCAGTGGAAGGTGTGTGAGGGTGAGGTGGAGTATGTGAATGTTATGTGTGAGTCCTGAGTGTTAGGGACAGCTGATGGGTGAGTGATGGGGGTGTGGTACATTGAGCAGTGTGAGAGGTTGAAAGGTATTATTGAATCTGCTTCCATCATGTTTTCAGGCAATGAATTCCAGATCAAAACAACTTGCTGTGTAAGAAAATTCTCCTCATTTCTCCTCTGGTTCTTTGTCAATTACCTTCAATCTGTGTCTTCTTAATACTGCAAATTCTGACACTGGAAACAGTTTCACATTAATTACCCTATCAAAACCCCTTATGATTTTGAATTCCATATTAAATCTCCCCTTACCCGTCAGTGCTCTAAAGCGAACAATCCCAGCTTTTCAAATTTCTCAACGTAAATGAATTCCCAGATCCCTGGTACCATTCCAGGAAATCACCTCAGTATCTTCACTGAGTCCTTGACATCCTTACCAAACCGTGGTGATCAGAATTGGACATAATTCTCCAGCTGGGATCTAACCAATGATGTATAAACATTAGCATTTCCTCCTGAGTTTTATTACTCTGTATCTCTCTCTCTAACACCAAAGACACTACATGTTACCTTCAAAGATCTGTGTGTGTACACGCCACTTCTCTCTAATCCTTCACCCGCTTTATAATGGTACCACTGAGTTTATATTGTTTCTCCTCATATTTCCTACCCAAATGTCTCACTTCACACTTCACTGTGTTAAATTACATCTGCCATGTTCCTGTCCATTTCACCAGTCAGTCTCTGTCCTCCTGAAGTCTGTTACTATCCTTCAGACTGTTTATTAACATTTCTGAGTTTCCAGCCCTCTGAAAACTTTGACATTATCCTCTCTGTACACAAGCCCATTGCATTAACATACAGCAACAGTGATTCCAACAGTAACCCTGCAGAACCCCACTGTGTCCTTCCCTCCAGACTGATCAACAACCATTCTCTACTACTGTCTGCTTTCTGTCACTGACCTAATTTCCTGCATGCTGGCATTGAAAATAAAAAAAAGGACTTCCATTTATGTAACGCCTTCATGATCACTGCATGTCCCAAAGCGATTTACAACCAACGAGTAGTTTTTAAAGTTTAGTCAGTCTTGTAAATGCAGGAAAGACAGAGTCAATTTCCGCACAGCAAGATCCCACAAGTAGCAGTGTGATCATGACCAGATCTGTTTTTGTGATGTTGAATTGAGGGGTAAATGTTGACCAGGACACTGGAAATAATTCCATGGGATCTTTACATCCACCTGAGTGGGCAACACGGGGCCTGGCTTTACCTTTTCGTTGATAAGGCGGTACCTCTGACAGTGAAACACTCCCTCAGTACTGCACTGCAATGTCAGCATTGATTCTTGTGATCATGTCCTGCAGTGACACTTGATCCTAGACGCTTGTGATTGAAAGGGGAGAGAGCGACAAACTGAGCCACGGCTGGCATTGGTCCTTTAATCCCATGTGTTTCTAATTTGGTAACACGGCTGTTATGTGGTAATTTATCAAACAGCTGCTGAAAGGATAGGAATATTGGGAAAGTACAGGCAGGAACAATCATAGAATCATAGAATAGCACAGTCCTGAATGATGTCATTCGGCCCATCAAGTCAGTGCTGAACCCTTTCAAAGAACAATCCAGTTAGTCCCACTCCCTGACTCTTTCACAATATCCGAACATTTTTTCTTCTTCAGATATTTATCCAATTCCCTTTTGGGATCAACTATTGAATCTGTATCCATCAGCCTATCAGACAGTGCATCCCAAATCCAAACCACTCAGAAACAAAAATCCTCATGTCTGCTTCTTTTACCAATCGCCTTAAATCTGTGTCTCTGATTACCGGTCCCTTGGACATTGGAAACAGTTTCTCTTTATTTAATTTACCTAAACCCTTCCTAATGTTAAACAGCTCAATTTAATCTCCTCTGAAAGTTCTCTGTTCGAATCAGAACAACCCCAGCTACATAACTGTCATCCCTCATGCCTGCACAAATTCTCGTAAAACAGTTCTTTACCCTCTCCGAAGGCTTCATGTCCTTCCTAAAGTGTGGTTCCCAGTATTCGACACAAGACTTCAGGTGCAGCTGAACTAGTATTTTATATATGTTTCACATAATGTCCTTGCTTTTGCTTTTTTTGCTTCTATTTATAAAACCGAGGATCCCATATATTTATTAACAGTTTGGCTACAAAGATTTGTGTACAAATCCCAGGTGTCTCTGTTATTTCACCACGTTTATAGTTATACCATTTAACTTGTATTGTCTCTCCTCATTCCTCCTTTCAAAATGTATTACCTCACACATCTGCAATGCCAATTAAATATTGAGAAGATTGAAGACATTGTTTTCTGTCTCTGCTTCAAATATTTCCTAGCTACACACTCCATCCCTCTCCTTTGTAAATGTTTGAGACGAAAAGCCAAACTGTTCACACACTTGGTTACATAGTTAACCTTGAGATGCCTTGCGATGAGCTTCTGACCAAATATTCACACCATCAGTAAAATGGCTTATTTCCACCCGCGGTGGAGTTGCATTTCTGGTTAAAAAGGAAAGTAATACAATAGTGAGGAAGGATATGAGATCTGATGATGTGGAGTCTGTATGGGTAGAGCTGGGAAACACTAAGGGGCTTAAAACGTGAGTGGGGGCTATATATAGACCCCCAAACTGTGGTGGTGATGTGGGAATGGTCTTGAACAGGAAATTAGAGATGCATGCGATGAAGCAACATCTGTAATTATGGGTGACTTAAATCTGCATATAGATTGGTCAAATCAAATTTGTCACAATAACGTAGAGGAGGAATTACTGGAGTGTATACGGGATGGTTTTCTGGACCAATATGTTGAGGAACCAACTAGAGAACAGGCCATCCCAGACTGGGTATTGTGTAAAGAGAGAGGAATAATTGGCAATCTAGTTGTGTGAAATCCCTTGAGGATGAGCGACCATAATATAATAGAATATGTCATGAAGAAAGCCAACAGTGACGTCAGAGGAGAGCTGCAAGCTGATTGGTTGGGTGAGTAGCAGCTATTAGTGCATGTAGATATCTTTAAAAAAGTGAAAAGTTTATTTTTGTGGAAAAATAACTCTGGTGATAAGGTGAGTACTACTGAAGTGTTTCTTTTTTTAATTCAGTGTAGTTTATTAAGAATCTTAGATTGAAGTGGGTAGAAAAAGGCCCCTCATGTAATTAGTATTTTTTTTAAATTAAGGGTGTAACTAATTAGTCTAAGGGTAGGTCATGACAGGAGAGTTCAGCCCCGTGATCTGCTCCTCCTGCACTTTGTGGGAAATCAGGGATGCTTCCCGTGTCCCTAGTGAGTATGTGTGCAGGAAGTGGATCCATCTGCAACTACTGGCGACCCGCATTATGGAGATGGAGCTGCAGGAGAATTCACTGTGGAGCATCCATAATGCTGAGGAAGTCGTGGATAACATGTTTAGCGAGGTGGTCACACCGCAGATAATAGCTGCACAGGCAGAAAAGGGATGTGTGACCACCAGACAGAGTAGTAGGCACAGGCAGGTAGTGCAGGAGTCCCCTGTGGCCACCACCTCTCAAGCAGATAGACCGCTTTGGATACTGTTGGGGGGGATGACCTCCCAGGGGAAAGCAGCAACAGCCAGGCCCATGGGACCACAGAGGGCTCTGCCGCACAGCAGGACAGGAAAAGGGGTGTAAGAGCTATCGTGAAAGGAAATTCTATCGTAAGGGGTGCAGGTAGGCGTTTCTGTGGCCGCAAAAGAGGCACCAGGATGGTATGTTGCCTCCCTGCTGCGAGGGTCAAGGATGTCTCGGAGTGGCTGCAGGAAATTCTGAAAGGAGAGAGTGAGCAGCCAGAGGTCATGGTCCATATTGGTGCTAACGACATAGACAGGAAGAGAGATAAGGTCCTGCAAAGTGAATATAGGGAGTTAGGCAGAAGGTTAAAAAGTAGAACCTCTAGGGGTAATCTCAGGATATGGCCTAACCATCAGCGTCAAGAAAATGAACATCATGGGACAGGATGTCAGAAATCCTCCATCCATCAATATCGGCGGCACGCTCTGGAAGTGGTTCAAGAGTTCACCTACCTAGGCTCAACTGTCACCAGTTACCTGTCTCTAGATGCAGAAATCAACAAGTGCACGGGAAAGGCTTCGACTGCTATGTCCAAACTGGCCAAGAGAGTGTGGCAAAATGGCGCACTGACATGGAACACAAAAGTCCGAGTATATCAAGCCTGTGTCCTCAGTACCTTGCTCTATGGCAGCGAGGCCTGGACAACGTATGTTAGCCAAGAGCGACGTCTCAATTCAGTCCATCTTCACTGCCTGCGGAGAATACTTGGCATCAGGTGGCAGGACCGTATCTCCAACACAGAAGTCCTCGAGGCGGCCAACATCCCCAGCTTATACACACCACTGAGTCAGCGGCGCTTGAGATGGTTTGGCCATGTGAGCCGCATGGAAGATGGCAGGATCCCCAAAGACACTTTGTACAGCGAGCTCGCCACTGGTATCAGACCCACCGGCCGTCCATGTCTCTGCTTTAAAGACGTCTGCAAATGCGACATAAAGTCCTGTGACATTGATCACAAGTCGTGGGAGTCAGTTGCCAGCGATCGCCAGAGCTGGCGGGCAGCCATAAAGGAGGGGCTAAAATGTGGCGAGTCGAAGAGACTTCACAGTTGGCAGGAAAAAAGACAGAAGCGCAAGGGGAGAGCCAACTATGTAACAGCCCCGTCAGACAAATTTTTCTGCAGCACCTGTGGGAGAGCCTGTCACTCGAGAATTGGCCTTTTTAGCCACTCCAGGCGCTGCTGCACAAACCACTGACCACCTCCAGGCGCTTACCCATTGTCTCTCGAGGTAAGGAGGCCAAAGACAAAGAGGAAGAAGAATCTCAGGATTACTCCCTGTGCCACGTGCTAGTGAGGATAGGAATAGGAGGATTAAGGAAATGAAAGTGTGGCTGAAGAGCTGGTGTAGGCGGGAGGGCTTCAGCTACTTGGATCATTGGGATCTCTTCTGGTGCAGAGGTGACCTGTTGAAGAGGGTCGGATTGCATCTAAACTGGAAGGGGACCAATATCCTTGCGGGGAGGTTTGTTAGTACGACTCGGGAGGGTTTAAACTAGTCTTGCAGAGAGGTGGGACTCAAAGTAGTAGTCTCTCCGATGACATAGTTAAGGTAAATGTAGAGGTTAATGCAAGCAAGTCCAGTAGGCGGGCCTGGCAGTGGCCTGACAGGGAGCGTGGAAGGTCTGGTCGACTAAACTGCAAGTGGTTAGCACCGCAGCCTCACAGCTCCAGGGACCCGGGTTCCATTCTGGGTACTGCCTGTGCGGAGTTTGCAAGTTCTCCCTGTGTCTGCGTGGGTTTCCTCCGGGTGCTCCGCTTTCCTCCCACATGCCAAAGACTTGCATGTTGATAGGTTAATTGGCCATTATAAATTGCCCCTAGTATAGGTAGGTGGTAGGGAAATATATAGGGAAAGGTGGGGATGTGATAGGAATACGGGATTAGTGTAGGATTAGTATGAATGTGTGGTTGATGGTCGGCACAGACTCGGTGGGCCGAAGGGCCTGTTTCAGTGCTGTATCTCTAAACTAAACTACTTTAATGCAAGAGGCCTTACAGCTAAGGCAGATGAACTCAGAGCATGGATCAGTACATGGGATTGTGATATTATAGCTATTACAGAAACGTGGTTGAGGGATAGGCAAGACTGGCGGCTCAATGTTATGGTGTCCCGATGCTTCAGTTGGAGGGAAGAGAGAATGGGGAGTTGCACAATTGATTAGGGAGCACATCACGGCAGTAGTTAGAGAGGATATCCCGCGGGGAACGTCCAGTGAGGCCAAATGAGTGGAGCTTAGAAATAAGCAAGTGGTGATCTCTTTGATGGGATTATACTATCGGCCCCCCAATAGTCAGAGGGAATTGGAGGAGCATATATGCAGGGAAATCACAGATAGGTGTAGGAATTATAGGGTTGTAATAGTAAGCGATTTTAACTTTCCTAATATTGACTGGGACTGCCTTGGTGCTAAGGGATCAGATGGGCAAGAATTTGTTAAGTGTGTCCAGGATAGTTTTATGAAACAGTACATGGATGGCCCTACGAGAGAAAAGGCTACACTCGACCTCCTCTTTGGAAATGAGGATGGGCAGGTGGATGATGTGTCAGTGAGGGAGCACTTTGGGACCAGTGACCATAACTCTATTAGCTTCAAGATAGTTATGGAAGAGGAAGGGCTGGTCCTCAGGTTGAAGTCCTAAATTGGAGGAAGGTTAATTTTGATAGCATCAGACAGGAACTCTCAAAAGTTGAGTGAAAGGGCTGTGTACAGGTAAAGGGACGTCTGGCAAGTGGGAGGCTTTTAAAAGTGAGATAGGAAGAGTTATGGGCCGGCATATTCCTGTTAGATGGAAGGGCAAGGCTGGCAAGTTTAGGGAACCTTGGTTGATGAGGGATGTTGAGGGTCTGATCAGGACAAAGAAGGAGGCATATGTCAGGTATAGGCAGCGGGGATCAAACGAGTCCCTCCAGGAATCGAGTGGATGTAGGAGTGCACTCAAGAAAGAAATTAGGAGGGAGAAAAGGGGCCATGAGATTTCGCTGGCACATAAGATAATGGAGAATCCTAAAATAGTCTATGAGTATATTAAGAGTAAAAGGGTAGCTAGGGAGAGAGTCGGTCCCCTTAAGGATCAGTGTGGTAATCTATGTGTGCAGCCACGGGAAATGGGCGAGGTCTTAAATGAATACTTCTCGTCTTGATTTACCATGGAGACAACATGGAAGCTAGTGAGTTCAAGGGAGGGAACAGTGATATCCTGGAGCATATCAACATTACAAAGGAGGCGGTGTTGGAGGTTTTGAAGCGCATTAAGGTAGATAAATCCCCTGGGCCTGACCAGGTGTATCCTTGGATGCTATGGGAAGAAAGGGAGGATATTCCTGGAGCCCGAGCAGAGATTTTTGCATTATCGTTAGCCATGGGTGAGGTACCGGAAGACTGGAGGATAGCTAATGTTGTGCCTTTATTTAATAAGGGCAGCAGTGATAAGCCAGGGAACTACAGGCCGGTGAGCCTTACATCAGTGGTGGGAAAGTTATTGGAAGGGATTCTGACAGACAGGATTTATATGCATCTGGAAAGGCAACGTCTGATTAGGGATAGTAAGCATGGCTTTGTGCATGGGAATCATGTCTCAGGAATTTGATTGAGTTTTTTGAGGAGGTGACCAAGAGGATTGATGGGGGCAGGGCGAAGGACGTTGTCTACATGGACTTTAGCAAGGCCTTTGACAAGGTCCCGCATGGTCGGCTGGTCCAGAAGATTCATACACATGGGTTCCAGGATGTGCTGGCCAATTGGATACAAAATTGGCTTGGTGATCGGATGGTAGTGGGGGGTTGTTTTTCAGATTGGAGGCTGGTGACCAGTGGTGTGCCACAGGGATCGGTTCTGGGTCCTCTCTTGTTTGTCATATATATTAATGACTTGGATATGAATGTAGGGGGCATGATTGGTAAGTTTGCAGATGATACAAAAATTGATGGGATAGTAGAAAGTGCAGAAGGTTGTGTAAGGTTACAACAGGATATAGATAAACTTGGAAAGTGGGCAAGTGATTGGCAAATGGAATTTAATGCAGACAAGTGCGAAGTGATGCATTTTGGGAGGTTAAACCAGTGCAGTACATATACAGTGAATGACAGGGCCTGGGGAGTGTTGTTGAGCAGAGAGACCTTGGGGTGCAAGTGCATAGTTCCCTGAATGTGGCAACACAGGTAGACTGGGTGGTGAAGAAGGTGTATGGCATGCTTGTCTTGATCAAATGCGGCATGGAGTACAAGAGTTGGGACGTCATGTTACAGTTGTACAGAACATTGGTTATTCCGCATTTGAAGTACTGTGTGCAGTTCTAGTCGCAGCACTACAGGAAAGATGTGATTAAGCTAGAGAGGGTACAGAAAAGATTCACAAGGATGTTGCCTAGTTTGGAGGGCTTGAGTTATAAAGAGAGATTGGGTAGGCTGGGGCTGTTTTCCCTGGAGCAAAGATGGCTGAGAGGGGACATGATGGAGGTATATAAAATTATGAGAGGCATAGACTGAGCAGGTAGCCAGAGTCTGTTTCCCATGGTAGGGGTGACTAAAACTAGAGGGCATAGATTTCAGATGAAAGGGAGGAGGTTTAAAGGGGATTAAAAGGGTAATTTTTTCACACAAAGAATATTGCGTATCTGGAATGAGCTGCCAGAGGAGGTGGTGGAGGCAGGAACAGTAGCCACATTTAAGAGTCATCTGGACAGGTATTTGAATGAGCAAAGCATCGACGGATATGGAATTAATGCAGGCACGTGGAACCAGTACAGATCGGCATTATGGTCGGCATGGACGCAGTGGGCCGAAGGGTCTGGTTCTATGCTGTACGAATCTATGACTCCAAGATGGAGAGTGACGTAGTTGATTCTAAGACCAGGGTCGTGAATCTTAATAAAGGAAAGTATGAAGGTATGAGGCACGAGTTGGCTATGATGGATTGGGAAACGTTACTTAAAGGGATGATGGAGGAAAGGCAATGGCAATATTCAAACAGTGCATTGATGAACTGCAACAATTGTTTACTCCTGTCTGGCGCAAAAGTAAAATGGGAAACGTAGCCAAACCATGGCTTACAAGGAAAATTAGAGATAGTATTAGATTCACGGAAGAGGCAGATACATTCGACAGAAAGAAGCAACAGACATGAGGATTGGGAGCAGTTTAGAATTCAGCAAAGGAGGACCAAGGGATTGATTAATAAGGGGAAAATGAAGTACACGAGTAAGCTTGTGGGGAACATACAACCTGACTGTAAAGGTTTCTGTAGGTATGTGAAGAGGAAAGGATTGGTTCAGACAAATGTAGGTCCTTACAGTTAGAAACATGGGAATTTATTATGGGAAACAAAGAAATGGGTAACCAACTAAATCCATACTCTGATTCTGTCTTCACAAATGATGACACAAATATCTTACCAGAAATGTTGGGGAACACAGGGTTTGGTGAGAGGAAGGAACCGAAGGAAATCAGTATTAGTAGAGAAATTGTGTTGGGGAAGTTGATGGTATTGAAGGCCGATAAATCCTCAGGGCCTGATAATCTACATCCCACATTACTTAAGGAAGTGACCCTAGAAATAGTGGATGCATTGGTGGTCATCTTTCAAGATTCTATCCACTTTGGAACAGTTCCAGCTGATTGGAGGGCAGCTAATGTAACCCCACCATTTAAAAATGGAGGTAGAAATAAAGCAGGGCATTATAGACAAGTCAGCCTGACGTCGGTAGTGGGGAAAATTCTAGAGTCCATTATCAAAGCTTTTATGGCAGAGCACTTGGAGAACAGTGTTAGAATCGGATAGAGTCAGCATGGATTTACGAAAGGGAAATCATGCTTGATAAATCTATTAGAATTCTTCGAATATGTAACTAATAGAGTGGATGATGGGGAGCCAGAGAATGTGGTTTATTCGGACTTTCAGAAGGCTTTCGACAAAGTCCCACATAAGAGATTAGTGAGTAAAATTAAAGCGCATGGGATTAGTGGTAGTGTATTGCGATAGATAGAACATTGGTTGGCAGATGGAAAAAAAGAGTAGGGATAAACGGATCTTTTTCCAAAAGGCAGGCAGTGATTAGTGGGGTAGCACAGGGATCGGTGCTAGGACCCCAACTATTCACACTCTATATTAATGATTTAGATGAGGGAACTAAATGTAATATCTCCAAATTTTCAGAAGACACAAAACTGGGTGGGAGGGTGAGATGTGAGGAGGATGCAGAGAGGCTTCAGGGTGATTTGGACAAGTTGAGTGAGTGGGCTATTGCATGGCAGATGCAGTATAATGTGAATAAATGTGAGGTTATCCACTTTGGTTGCAAAAACAGGAAGGCAGATTATTATCTGAACGGCTATAAACTGAGAGAGGGGAATATGCAAGGAGACCTGGGTGTTCTCGTACACCAGTCACTGAAGGTAAGCATGCATGTGCAACAGGCGGTAGAAAAAGGCGATTGTTATGTTGGCCTTCATGGAGACAGGATTCGAGTACAGGAGCAAGGATGTCTTGCTGCAATTATACAGGGCGTTGGTCAGGCCGCACTTGGAATATTGTGTGCAGTTTTGGTCTCCTTCTCCGAGAAAGGATGTTCCTGCCATAGCGAGAGTGCAATGAAGGTTTATCAGACTTATTCCTGGGATGCCGGGACTGATGTATGAGGAGAGATAGGATTATATTCGCTGGAGTTCGGAAGAGTGAAGAGGGATCTCACAGAAAGCTCTAAAATTCTAACAGGACTTGACAGGGTAGTTGCAGGAAGGATGCTCCCGATGGTGGGGGAGTCCAGAACCAGGGGTCATAGTCTAAGGATACGGGGTAAACTTTTCAGGACTGAAATGAGGAGAAATTTCTTCACCCAGAGAGTGGTGAGCCAGTGAAATTACGTCATCACTCCCATGTACAAGAGGGATTGGAATATGCTGGCCAGTGCCTCTGCTAATTCCACCATTCCATCCCTCAGCAACCCACATGCATCCCATCCAGACTGGGTAAATGATCTACTTTATTGTGATACAAAAACTGCTGTATTGAAAAGGGTTAACTGAATCTGTTTGTTCAGTGACTGCAAATAATATCAGTCTCCATGGACCCTAATTGTGTCACTGGAGGTTTGCCATCTTCTATTAATAAGGGGCTCCCATGTGTTGTCCCATAGTTTCAGCCGGAACATCAACCCCGGCACAACAGAGATCAGCGGCTCCAGAGAGAGAGAAAGGATAGATCAGAATCTGAGAACAATAGATTGGAATGTTACAACAATGGGTCAGAATCTGAGAATAATAGATTGGAATGTTACAACAATGGATCAGAATCTGAGAACAATAGATTGGAATGTTACAACAATGGATCAGAATCTGAGAATAATAGATTGGAATGTTGCAGCAATGGGTCAGAATCTGAGAACAATAGATTGGAATGTTACAACAATGGACAGGAGTTTATCCTCGGATCTTTACTACCTTTCTACATATTATGATCGGTACTCATTAAACTCTCGTATACATCTCGCACTGAAGATTATTCAATACATTTACTATCCCATCCTGGCTATTATTGGTGTCCCTGGTAAGTCTCTCTATCTAGATATTAATTCCATAAACCAAGTTTAACATCATTACTGTTCGTGTAATTTACTCTGCACTTTTTGCTGCCGTTGTATTCCTGGTGAATATGTCCAGCTATTAGCTCTAAGAACCATTGCCAACTTTATTGGATTTCTTGACATTTGTTCTCTCATCGTTACTGCTGTTGCTGTCTCTATTTCCCGGAAGGGCATCTGTAAACCCCGTTTCACTGAAATACTGTTCTGTTATGTAAATTTTAGGAAGACTGAAGCCAGTGTCATTGGTCTCCATCACAAACTCCATCCCCTATCTGTGAAACAAATACACCACCCTGCCCAATATCTGAGGCTGAACCAGACTGTTTGCAATCGGTGTGTTCTATTTAAACCTGAGCTGAGTACATCTCCATATTCTCTCCAGTACCAACCCTGTCTACGACCACCTCTGTCATATCCCCCACCTCCACCTCTGTCTCAGCCAATCTGCTCCATAAACCCTCACCTGTACCTTTGTTAAATCCACACTTGACTATTCCAATTCTATCCTGGTCACCCTCCCAGTTATAAACCTCCATAAACCACAGCCCATCCAGATTTCTGCTGCCTGTATCCTAACTCACACCAAATCCTGATCACCCATCAACCCTGTGCTCACTGATCTACATTGGCTGCCGGTCTGGCAGCACCTTAATTTTAATATAGACATTCTTGTGTTTGAATCCCTCCATGGCCTCACCCCTCCAATTAGCCCATTCTCCTGCCCATTCTCATATTCCTGAAAATGTTTTGACTTCAATCTTTTCTCATTTCTCCTTCTGAAGTGAATTCCTTTCCCACTGTATCTGTCCCGAGCCACTATTTTAGACTGTACAGCACTACTGGTGCTGACGGTACAGAAGCTGGGATCCATAGAGAGATGTGAACTGCACAGCCAGGCACTTCTAGTGCGGCGTGCAAAGTGCCCCATGCTCAATCGTACCATGTATGTGTTGCTGCTCTGAGGATGGTTTTGAATGTGTTGTCAATGTACCATACCGTCAGCTTTGATGTACGTCTTTGAAACTTGGTCTGTACATGTCCACTGACCGCCTGTGTTAGTCACTCTCAGTTGAACATATATTCAGCAGCATGAGGAAGCCCATCTAGTATTATTTAAAAGGACCAGGCATCCAACTTACAGGTGAGGGGCGTTTGACTTACTTCTATTATTGAAAAGTTAGTGGAGGTGCTGTGGATGGTTTGTTGGAGGTTGTGTTGTGAGATGCTGCAGACATTCAGGGAGGACAGAGGATTTGGTGAACCAACTCTGGACGAGGTATGGCTTATCTGGGGAAAACAGCAGCAGCCAGAGCAGTGGCACCACGGCTGGCACTGTTGCTCAGCAGGGAGGGACAAAGCGCAGAAGAGTAATAGTTCTAGGGGACTATATAGTCATGGGCACAGATAGGCGCTTCTGTGGACGTGAAAGAGACTACAGGATGGTATGTTGCCTCCCTGATGCCAGGGTCAAGGATGTCTCTGAACGGACAGGGGGCATTCTGAAGGGGGGAAGGTGAACAGCCAGAGGTTGTGGTACACATCGGTACCAATGACATAGGCAGGAAGAGTGATGAGGTCCTGCAGGGTGAGTTTAGGGAGTTAGGTAGAAAGATAAGAAACAGGACTTCGAGGATTGTGATCTCTGGATTACTCCCTGTGCCACGTGCCAGTGAGGCTAGTGTTGGAAGATAGTGCAGCTAAACACGTGGCTGAGCAGCTGGTGTAGAAGGGAGGGTTTCAGATATCTGGACCATTGGGCTCTCTTCAGGGACAGATGGGACCTGTACAAGAAGGACGGGTTGCATGTAAACTGAAGGGGCACAAATATCCTTGCTGCAAGATTTGCTAGCATCACTCGGGAGGGTTTAAACTAGTGTGGTAGGCGGGTGGGAATCAGAGCAGTAGGACAGCTAGTGAAATAAATGAGGAGGACATAGTAAAGAAGGCCAGCAGGACTAAGAGGAAGAGCAGGCAGGGAGATGTTGCTGAGCACAGCGGGACTGGTGGTCTGAAGTGCATTTGTTTCAATGCGAGAAGTATAACAGGTAAGGCAGATGAACTTAGAGCTTGAATTTGTACTTGGAAATATGATGTTGTTGCTATTGCAGAGACTTGGTTGAGGGAAGGGCAGGATTGGCAGCTAAATGTTCCAGGCTTTGGAAGCTTCAGGCGGGATAGAGGGGGATGTAAAAGAGGTGGGGGAGTTGCATTACTGGTTAAGGAGAATATCACAGCTGCACTGCGGGAGGACACCTCAGAGGGGTCATGCAGCGAGGCAATATGGGTGGAGCTCAGGAATAGGAAGCGTGCAGTCACGATGTTGGGGGTTTACTACAGGCCTCCCAACAGCCAGCGGGAGGGAGAGGAGCAGATATGTAGACAGATTTAGGAAAGATGTAAAGGTAACAAGGTTGTAGTGGTGGGTGATTTTAACTTCCCCAATATTGACTGGGACTCACTTAGTGCTAGGGGCTTGGATGGGGCAGAATTTGTGAGGAGCATCCAGGAGGGCTTCTTGAAACAGTATGTAGCTAGTCCAACTGGGGATGGGGCCATTCTGGACCTGTTGTTGGGGAATGAGCACGGCCAGGTGGTCGAAGTTTCAGTGGGGGAGCATTCCCGGAACAGTGACCATAATTCCATAACTTTTAAGGTACTTGTGGATAAGGATAAGAGTAATCCTCGGGTGAAGGTGCTAAATTGGGGGAAGGCTAATTATAACAAAATTAGGCAGGATCTGAAGAATTTTGATTGGGGGTGGTTGTTTGATGGTAAATCAACATCTGACATGTGGGAGTCCTTCAAACGTCAGCTGATTAGAATCCAGGACCAGCATGTTCCTGTGAGGAAGAAAGACAAGTTGGGCAGGTTTCGGGAAGCTTGGATAACACAGGATATTGTGAGCCTCGTCAAAAAGAAAAAGGACGCATTTGTCAGGGCTGGATGGCTAGGAACAGACTTGAGGAATATAAAGACAGTGGGAAGGAACTTAAGCAAGGAGTCAGGAAGGCTAAAAGGGGTGATGAGAAGTCATTGGCAAACAGGTTTAAGGAAAATCCCAAGGCTTTTTATACATTTATAAAGAGCAAGAGGGTAACCAGAGAAAGGGTTGGCCCATTCAAGGACAGAGATGGGAATCTATGCGTGGAGCCAGAGGAAATGGGCGAGATGCTAAATGAGTACTTTGCATCAGTATTCACCAAAGGGAAGGACTTGGTGGATGATGAGCCGAGGGAAGGGAGTGCAGATAGTCTCAGTCATCTCATTATCAAAAAGGGGGATGTGTTGGGTGTCTTGCAAAGCAATAAGATAGATAAGTCTCCAGGGCCTGACGGGATCTAACCTAGAATACTGAGGGAGGCAAGGGAAGAAATTGCTGGGGCCTTGACAGAAATCTTTGCATCCTCATTGGCTACAGGGGAGGTCCCAGAGGACTGGAGAAAAGCCAATGTTGTTCCTTTGTTTAAGAAGGGTGGCAAGGATAATCCAGGAAATTATAGGCCTGTGAGCCTTACGTCAGTGGTTGGGAAATTATTAGAGAGGATTCTTCGGGACAGGATTTACTCCCATTTGGAAACAAACGAACTTATTAGCGAGAGACAGCATGGTTTTGTGAAGGGGAGGTCGTGTCTTACTAATTTGATTCCGTTTTTTGAGGAAGTGACGAAAATGATTGATGAAGGAAGGGCATTGGATGTTATCTATATGGACTTTAGTAAAGCCTCTGACAAGGTCCCGCATGGCAGACAAAAGGTGAAGTCACACGGGATCAGAGGTGAGCTGGCAAGATGGATACAGAAGTGGCTCGGTCATAGAAGACAGAGGGTATCAGTGGATGGGTGTTTTTCTGAATGGAGGGATGTGACTAGTGGTGTTCCGCAGGGATCAGTGCTGGGACGTTTGCTGTTTGTAGTATATGTAAATGATTCGGAGGAAAATGTAGCTGGTCTGATTAGTAAGTTTGCGGATGATGCAAAGGTTGGTGGAGTTGCAGATAATAATGGGGATTGTCAGAAGATACAGCAGGATATAGATCAGTTGGAGACTTGGGCGGAGGAATGGCAGATGGAGTTTAATCCGGACAAATGTGAGGTAATGCATTTTGGAAGGTCTAATGCAGGTGGGAGGTATACAGTAAATGGCAGAACCCTTAGGAGTATTGACAGGCAGAGATCTGGGCGTACAGGTCCACAGGTCACTGAAAGTGGCAACGCAGGTGGAAAAGGTATTCAAGAAGGCATACGGCATGCCTGCCTTCATCGGACGAGGCACAGAGTAGAAAAATTGGCATGTCATGTTGCAGCTGTACAGAACCTTAGTTAGGCCACACTTGGAATATTGCGTGCAATTCTGGCCGCCACACTACCAGAAGGATGTGGAGGCTTTGGAGAGGGTACAGAGCAGGTTTACCAGGATGTTGCCTGGTCTGGAGGGCATTAGTTATGAGGAGAGGTTGGAAAAACTCGGATTGTTTTCACTGGAACGACGGAGGTGGAGGGGCGACATGATAGAGGTTTACAAAGTTATGAGCGGCATCGAATGAGTGGATAGTCAGAAGCTTTTTCCCAGGGTGGAAGAGTCAGTTACTAGGCGACATAGGTTTAAGGTGCGAGGGGCAAAGTTTAGAGTGAATCTGCGAGGCAGGTATTTTACACTGAGGGTGGTGAGTGCCTGGAACTTGCTGCCAGGGGAGGTGTTAGAAGCAGATACGATAGCGACGTTTAAGAGACATCTTGACAAATGCATAAATAGGAAGGGAATAGAGGGATATGGGCTCCGGAAGTGCAGAAGGTGTTAGTTTAGGCAGGCATCATGATCGGCGCAGGCTTGGAGGGCTGAATGGTCTGTTCCTGTGCTGTACTGTTCTTTGGTATTTGTTCTTGACTGTCGTTACAGTGTCCCTGGGTCTGTAACACGACCAACAAATGGAGCAGAGGCTGCAGAGAGGGGAAGCTCAGTCAAGTGAGAGGAGGAAGGGGCTCTGCCCTACCCTCCCTGGGTTTTCCAAGAGCAATTTTCCTTTGCACACCTAACCCAGGAGCAGTGTGTGAGGTAACTGTGATTCAATTAGGAGGTGGTCACAGAGCTGTGTCACCTCCTGCAACACGACCTGGAGCCTCACTGCGTGAAGTTCTGGTCGCCACATTACCAAAAGGATGTAGATGCTTTGGAGAGGGTGCAGAGCAGGTTGACCAGGATGTTGCCTGGTATGGAGGGCGCTAGCTATGAAGAGAGGTTGAGCAGATTAGGATTATTTTCATTAGAAAGACGTAGCTTGAGGGGGGACATGATTGAGGTGTACAAAATCATGAGAGGTAAAGACAGGGTGGATATCAAGAAGCTTTTTCGCAGAGTGGGGGATTGAATTACTATGGGTCACGAGTTCAAAGTGAGAGGGGAAAAGTTTAGGGGGGATATGCGTGGAAAGTTCTTTACGCAGAGGGTGGTGGGTGCCTGGAATGCGTTGCCAGCGGAGGTGGTAGACGCGGGCACGATAGCGTCTTTTAAGATGTATCTAGACAGATACATGAATGGGCAGGAAGCAAACAGATACAGAACCTTAGAAAATAGGCGAATGTTTCGATAGAGGATCTGGCTCAGCGCAGGCTTGGAGGGCCGAAGGGCCTGTTCCCGTGCTGTAATGTTTTTTGTTCTTTTGTTCTTTCTCACACCAGGGTGAGGACGGAGCTGTCAGTGGCTGTTAAAGTCACAGTTTCATTGAACTTCCATGTATCTGAATATTTCCACGCAGGAGCAGGAGACATATCAAACATAGAGTCATAGAGAGTGATAGATACATTTATGGCACAGAAAATGGCCATTCGGCCCCTCGGTGCCCGCTCCCTGTGGAACAATCCAGTCAGTCCCACTCTCCCAGTCAGTCCCCGTATCCCTGCAAGATCATCTCCTTCGGGTGTCCATCCAGTATCCTTTTGAATTCATTGTCTCTAATGATGAAGTCCAAGATCTGATATGCTTCGCTAAACACTCTCCTAATATGTCCTGCCAATTTCAAATATCAATACATATGCAGCCCCAGGTCGCTCTGTCCCTGCACAATCTTTAGAACTGTGTCATTAAGTCTATATTACCTTCCTACTCCTTCTGACAAAATACATCATCTCACACTCCGTTGTATGAAATTCCACCTGCCACTTCTCTGTCCATTCTGCTAGCCTATCTATATCCTGTGACAGGTGGTTTGCAACATCATCACTATTTACCACACCTCCAAGATTGGTATCATCGGAAAATTTTGAAATTCTACTCTGTATTCCAAGATCCATGTAACTTATATATCGCAAAAAAACAAACAGTGGTCCTAAGCACTGACCCTTGGGGAACATCACTGTCTACCATCCTCCAGTCTGAAAAACAACCATTTAACACATTTCTCTTTTTTATGCCCTATGGACAATTTTTGATCCAATTAGATGCTATTCCATGAGGTTCAATTTTGTTAGCCAAGCTTCTGTGTGTTTCTTCGTCAAATAATTTCATAACATCCACGTGGACAACATCCACCACATTCCCTTCATCAACCTTCTCTGATTTTCTAAATAAATTCAATTACTTCATCAAGCATGATCTGCCTTTTAGAAATCCGTGCTGACAATCCTTAATTAACTCAACCTCTCCAAGTGTGTGTTGTCCTTTTCCCCTGATTATTGCTTCTAAAACTTTCCTCACAACTGATGTTAAACTAACTGGCCAGTAGTTACTAGGACTGTGTGTTGTCCATTGATAATTCTGGGAGGTGAGGGTGACCATCTATATCATCAATATCTCCCTCAGCAGGGAGAAGCAGGATGAAAGATCCCGTGGCTTTGTCAGGATAGCGGGATTCCTGATGGTGTAGGTGGCTCTGCGGGGACCCCATGTCAACCCATGGGTTGAGGTACAGGGACTGAAATAACTCTCACTCCATCAATGTACAGTTGGTGTGTGAGCATGGCCAGTACGTCATGTTGGTGAATGTCCACTATCCTGGCAGCAGCCACCATACCTTCATTCTGAAGCGGTCAGCCGGTCCCAACACATCGGGGCTCCATGAAGAACCAGAATGTGGCTCCTTGGAGACAAATGAACCCCCTCTAGACACAGCCCATGCTTCTACACCCTCAATCAACCTCCCACCATCAACCATTAGTTACGCAAAAAGTGTGTGTATGATGTAAGCAATGGAGTCACCAGGAACATGGTGGAACAGACCATCGGTGTGATGAAGCAATGCTTCCGATGTCTGAAGCGCTCGGGCAGAGCCCTCCAGTACACACTGGAGCAGGTGTCTGAGTTCATGGTGTTCTGCTGCACCCTTCATATCATCACCATCATGAGGACACAGGCATTGGCACCAGGAATCCAGAGGCCACCTCAGGAGGAGGTGGGAGGGAAGATATTTCCTGGATGCCTTCGACCCAGACAAGCTGTCGGAGAGTCCCTGCTAAGATTCCAGTTCCCATAGGACAACTTCCCTTTCCAGCCATGAATTCCCCATTCTCCACCATTGCACCCATCTGAGACGCCCCATCACAGTGTCACCTTGGTCAGCATCCTGTAATAAAAACATCAGAGAATTATTACAGCACAGAAGGACCAATTCAGCCTTTCGTGTCTGCACTGGCTCTCCAAATGAGCAATTCACCCAGTGCCGTTCCCTGCATTCTCCCTGTAACCCTGCACATTCTTCCTTCTCATATAACAGTCTATTCAGCTTCAATTGAACCTGCCTCCACCACACTCTCAGGCAGTGAATTCCAGACTCTAACCACTCACAGTGTGAAAAAATATTTTCCTCAGGTCGTCTTTGCTTCTTTTACCCATGACTTTAAATCTGTGCCCTTTCGTTCTCGATCCTTTCACGAGTGGGAACTGTTTCTGTCTATCTACTATATGCCGACACCTCAAGATTTTTGAAACCTCTAATAAATCACCTCTCAGCCTTCTCCGAGGAAAACAGTCCTAACTTCTCAAATCTATCTTCATAACTAAAATTCCTCAACCTGGGAATGATTCTGGTCAATCTTTTTTGCACTCTCTCCAATGCCCTCACGTCTTTCCTCAAGTGTGGCACCCAGAACTGGATGCAATACCACAGCTGAGGCTGAAATAGTGTCTTATATAAGCTCAATATAACTTCCTTGCTCTTGTACTCTATGCCCCTATTAATAAAGCCCAGGATACTGCATGCTTTATTAAACACTTTCTCAACCTGTCCTGCCGCCTTCAATGACTTCTGCACATATACACACAGGTCTCGCTGCTCCTGAACACCCTATAGAATTGTATATTGTCACCCCATGTTCTTCCTACCAACATGAATCACTTCACATTTCTCTGTATTGAACCTCATCTGCCACCTCTCTGCCCTTTCCACCAACTTGTGTGTGTCCTTTTGAAGTTCTACACTATCCTCCTCACAGTTCACAATGCTTCCAACGTTCGTAACAGCTGCAAATTTGAAATTGTGCCCTGTACACCCAGGTTTCGGTCCTTAATATATATTAGGAAAAGCAGGATCCCAACACTGATCTCTGGGGAACTCCACCACAAACCTTCCTCCAGCCTGTAAAACATCCATTAACCACTACTCTTTGTTTCCTGTCACTTAGCTAATTTCGTATTCATGTTGCTACCGTCCCTTTTATTCCATGAGCTACAAGTTTGCTCACAGGTCTGTTGTGTGGCATTGTATCAAAAGGTTTTTGCATGCAGGGAATAGTTAAATGTCTGGAATGCACTGCTTGAGAATGGTGGAGGCAGGTTCATTTGAAACTGAATAAACCGTTATATGAAAGTCAATGTACACCGCGTCAACAGAATTGCCCTCACCAACTATCTCTGATACCACCACAAACATCTCCAGCAAATTAGTTAAACATGATTTTCTCTCAAGAAATCCATGCTGGCTTGTTTAATTAACTCGCATTTGTCCATGTGACTATTAGCTTTGTCCAAGATTATTTCTTTCTAGAAGTTTTCCCACCACCGAAGTTTAACTGACAGGCCTGTAGTTGCTGGCCTTATCTTTACACCTTTTTTTGAACAAGGGTGTAACGTTTGCAATTCTCCAGTCCTCTGGCATCATCCCCAAGTCTAAGAAAGACTGAAAAATTATGTCCAGTGCCTCTGCGATTTTCACCCTCACTTCCCTCAGTATCCTTGGATGCATCTCATCTTATCCTGGTGCTTTATTCAATTTAAGTCCAGACAGCCTATCTAATACTTATTCTTTATCAATTTCTGACTTACCTCCTCTTTCAACATTGCCTGGGTTGCATCTTAGAATCATAGAAAGTTTATGGCACAGAGAGAGGCCACTTGGCCCATCGTGTCTATGCTGTCCAAAAAATGACCCATCCATTCTGATCCTGCCTTCCAGCATTTGATAGATTACAGCACTTGAGCTGCATATCCAGACACCTTTTGAATGAGTTGTTGGTTTCTGCCTCAACTACCCTTTCAGAAAGTGTGTTCCAGACTCCCACTACCCGCTGGGTGAAAAATAAAATCCGCAGCTCCCTTTTAATCTTTCTACCAATCACTTTAAGTCCATGCCCCCTCGTCACTGACCTCTTTGCTAAGGTGAATAGACGCTTCACCTCCACTCTATCCAGGCCCCTCCGGGTTTTGTACATTTCAATCAGATTTCCCCTCAGCCTTCTCTATTCCAAGGAGAGCAAACCCAGCCTGTCCAATCTTTCCTCATAGCTGCATTTTTCCAGTCCTGGCAAGATCCTCGTAAATCTCCTGTGTACCCTCTCTGGTGCAATTACATCTTTTCTGTAATGAGGTGACCAGAACTGCACACAGTACTCAAGTTGTGTCCTAACCAATGAGTTATACAATTCTAGCATAACCTCCCTGCTCGTATATTCTATACCTCGGCTAATAAAGGAAAGGATTCCATATCTTCTTCCTTGGTAAAGACAGGTGGAAATTATTCATTTAGTACCTCAGCTATATCCTCTGCCTCCATGTGCAAATCCCCTTTATGGTCCTGAGTCCGCTCCACTGTTCCTTTTACTACCCTTTTACTATTTAGGTGCCTTTAGAAAACTTTCGGATTTCCTTCAATGATCGCCTCTTTTCATGCTCACTCATTGCTTCACTTATTTGCTTTTTCACTTACCCACTGGACCTTCAATATTCAGCCTGCTTCTCAATAGTGTTTTCTACCTGATGTCTGTTATATCAGACGTAAACTTGTCAACTTTTCGTGCGGCCTTCAAAGATCTGTCTGAATACACACCAAGTCTCTCTGTTCTGGTCTCCTCATTTAAACAATACCAATTTGTTTCTGTTGCCTTCCCTTGCACTTCCTACCCAAATGTCTCACTTCACACTTCACTGTGTTAAATTATATTTGCCATCCGCCAGCCCATTTCACCAGTCAGTCTCTGTCCTCCTGAAGTGTGTTACTATCCTTCTCATTGTTTATTAACATTTCTGCCTTTCCTGCCATCTGAAATATTTGACATTATCACCTCTGTACACAAGCCCATTGCATTAACATACAGCAACAGTGACCCTGGGGAACTCCACTGTGTACTTCCCTCCAGACTGAACAACAACCATTCTCCACTTTTCTCTACTTTCTGTCACTGAGCTAATTTCCCGTATGCTGACATTGAAAATAAAAGAACAGACTTCCATTTATGAAACGCCTTTCATGACCACTGCATGTTCCAAAGTGATTTACAGCCAATGAATACTTCTTAAATCGAAGTCACTCTTGTAATGTGGGAAACAGGCAGACAATTTCTGCACAGCAAGATCCCACAAGCAGCAATGTTATAATGAACAGATCTGTTTTTGTGATGTTGATTGAAGGAAACATTTTGACCAGGACACCGGGAATAATTCCCCTCCTCTGCTTCTACATAGTGCGATGGGATCTTTAACATCCACCTGAGAGGACAGACTGCAACTTGGTTTAAAGTTTCATTCGATAGACTGCACCTCTGACAGTGCAACACAACCTCAGTACTGCACTGCAATGTCAGCATTGATTCTTGTGATCAAGTCCTGCAGTGACACTTGATCCTAGAAGCTTGTGATTGAAAGGGGAGAGAGCGACAAACTGAGTCACGGCTGATATTGGTCCTTTTATCCCATGTGTTTCTAATTCGGTAACATGGCTTTTATGTGGTACTTTATCAAACTCCTTGTGAAAGGAGAGGAATATTGTGAAAGTCCTGGTGGGAACCATCATAGAATCATAGAATAGCACAAGCTGAATGAGGTCATTCGGCCCATCAAGTCTGTGCTGGCCCTTTCAAAGAGCAATCCAGTTAGTCCCACTCCCTGGCTCTTTCACTATATCCTTGCATTTTATCTCCTTCAGATATTTATCCAATTCTCTTTTGGGATCTACTATTGAATCTGTATCCATCAGCCTATCTGACAGTGCATTCCAAATCCAAACCACTCAGAAACAAAAATCCTCATATCTGCTTCTTTTACCAATCGCCTTAAATCTGTGTCTCTTGGACATTGGAAATAGTTTCTCTTTATTTAATTTATCTAAACACTTCCTAATGTTAAACATCTCAATCAAATCTCCTCTGAAAGATCTTTGCTCGAAGCAGAACAACCCCAGCTACATAACTGTAATCCCTCATGCCTTGACAAATTCTAGCAAAACAGTTATGTACCCTCTCCGAAGGCTTCATGTCCTTCCTAAAGTGTGGTTCCCAGTATTCGACACAAGACTCCAGGTGCAGCTGAACTAGTATTTTATATATGTTTCACATAATGTCCTTGCTTTTGTTCTTTTTGCCTCTATTTATAAACCCTAGGATCCCATATATTTATTAACTGTCAAGTTAACCTTTCCTGCCACCTTCAAAGATTTGTGTACAAACACCCCAGGTGTCTCTGTTATTTCACCACCTTTATAGTTATACCATTTAACTTGTATTGTCTCTCCTCATTCATCCTTTCAAAATGTATTACCTCACACATCTGCAATGCCAATTAAATATTGAGAAGATTGAAGCCATTGCTTTCTGTCTCTGCTCCAAACATTTCCTAGTTACACACTCCATCCCTCTCCTTTGTAAATGTTTGAGACGAAGCCAAACTGTTCACAGACTTAGTTACATAGTTAACCCTGAGATATCTTGAGATGAGCTTCTGACCAAATATTCACACAATCACTAAAACGTACTATCTCCACCCCCGGTGGAGTTGCATTGCTGGTTAAAGAGGAAATTAACGCAATCGTGAGGCAGAATATTATCTCTGATGTTATCGAATATGTATGGGTAGAGCTGAGAAACACTAAGGGGCAGAAAACGTTAGTGGGGTTTGTATATAGACCCCCAGACTGTAGTGCTGAATTTGGGAATGGCAATGACCAGGAAATTAGAGACGCATGCGATAAAGGAACATCTGTAATGAGTTTCTTGAATCTGCATATAGATCGGGCAAATCAAATTGGTCACAATACATTGTGGAGGAAATGCTGGAGAATATACGGGATGGTTTTCAGGACCAATTCTTTGAGCAACCAACTGGAGAACAGGCCATCCGAGACTGGTTATTGTGTAATGAGAGAGGAATAATTAACAATCTAGATGTGCGAGATCCCTTGGGGACAAGCGACCATAATATGATAAAATCCTTCATCATGATGGAGAGTGACCTAGTTGATTCTGAGACTATGGTCGTGAATCTTAATAAAGTAAGCTACGAAAGTATGAGGCATGAGTCGTTGATGATGCATTGGGAAACGTTACTTAAAGAGATGACCCTGGATAGGCAAAGGCAAACATTCAAAGAGCGCATGGATAAACTGCAACAATTGTTTATCCCTGTCTGGCACAAAAGTAAAACGGAAAAGGTAGCCAAATCATGGCTTACAAGGTAAATTAAAGATAGCATTAGATCCAAGGAAGAGGCATATAAATTTGCCAGGAAAAACAACAGACCTGAGGATTGGGAGCAGTTTAAAATTCAGCAAAGGAGCACCAAGGGATTGATTGAGAAGGGGAAAATGGAGTCCGAGAGTAAGCTTGCGGGGAACATAAAAACTGACTGTACACGAATCTATAGGTATGTGAAGAGGAAAAGATTGGCGAAGACAAATGAAGGTCCGTTACAGTCAGAAACAGGGGAATTTTTTATGGGAAACAAAGAAATGGCTGACCAACTAAATGCATACTTTAGTTCTGTCTTCACAAAGGAGGACGCCAATATCATACCAGAAGTGTTGGTGAATACAGGGTTTAGTGAGAGAGAGGAACTGAAAGATGTCAGTATTAGTAGAGAAATGGTGTTGGAGAAGTTGATGGTATTGAAGGCCGATAAATCCCCAGGTCCTAGTAATTTACATCCCAGAGTACTTAAGGAAGTGGCCCTAGAAATAGTGGATGCATTGGTGGTCATCTTCCAAGATTCTATGGACTCTGGAACAGTTCCTACAGATTGGAAGGTAGCGAATGTAACCCCACTATTAAAAAAGGGAGGTAGAGAGAAAGGAGGAAATTGTAGACCAGTCAGCCTGACATCGGTCGTGGGAAATATCCTGGAGTCCATTATCAAAGATTTTGCAGCAGAGAACTTGGAGAACAGTGGTAGAATCGGACAGAGTCAGCATGGATTTATGAAAGAGAAATCATGCTTGATAAATCTACTAGCATTCTTCGAGGATGTAACTGGTAGAGTTGATGAGGTGGAGCCAGTGGATGTGGTTTATTTGCACTTTCAGGAGGCTCTCGCCAAAGTTCCACGTAAGGGTTTAGCGTGTAAAATTAACGCGCATGGGATTGGGGGTAGTGTATTGCGATGGATAGAAAATTGGTTGGCAGACAGGAAACAAAGCATTGGAACATACAGATCTTTTTCTGAATGGCAGGCAGTGACTAGTGGGGTACCGCAGGGATCGGAGCTAGGACCCCAGTTATTCACAATATATATTAATGATTTTGATGAGGAAACTAAATGTAATATCTCCAGATTTGCAGATGATACAAAATTGGATGTGAGGGTGAGTTGTGAGGGGGGTGCAGAGAGGCTACAGGGTGATTTGGACAAGTTGAGTGAGTGGGCAAATGCATGGCAGATGCAGTATAATGTGGATAAATGTGAAGTTATCCACTTTACTAGCAAAAACAGGAAGGAAAAATATTATCTGAAGGGCGAGAAACTGAGGGAGAGTAATATGCAGCAAGACCTGGGTGTTCTCGTACACCAGTCACTGAAGGTAAGCATGCAGGTACAACAAGGCGGTCGAAAAAGGCGAATGTTATGTTGGCCTTCATAGAGACAGGATTCGAGTAGAGGAGCAGGGATGTTTTGCTGCAATTATGCAGAGCCTTGGTGAGGTTGCACTTGGAATATTGTGTGCAGTTTTGGTCTCCTTATCTGAGGAAGGCTGTTCTTGCTACAGAGGGAGTGCAGTAGAATTTTACCAGACTGATTCCTGGGGTAGTAGGACTGTCGTATGAGGAGAGATTGAGTCGGTTAGGACTATATTCACTGGAATTCAGAAGAGTGAGGAGGGATCTCATCGAAACCTATAACATTCTAACGGGACTTGATAGGGTAGATGCAGGAAGGATGTTCCCGATGGTGGGGGACTCCCGGACCAGGGCTCATAGTCTAAGGATACGGGGTAAATCTTTCAGGACTGAGATGAGGAGAAGTGTCTTCACCCAGAGTGTGGTGAGCCTGTGGAAAGCTGTCATCACGCCCATATCCAAGGGGGATTGGAATATTCTGGCCAGTGCCTCTGCTATTTACACCATTCCTTCCCTCATCAACCCTCATACATCCCATCCAGACTGGGTAAATGTTCAACTTTATTGTGGTACAAAAAGTGTTGGTTTGAAAATGGTTAACTGAATCTGTTTGTTCCGTGACTGTGCATAATGTCAGTCTCCATGGACCCTAATTGTGTTTTCCATCTTCTATTAATAAGGGGCTTCTTTCAATATGTTATTCCATAGTCAGTGGGAGCATCAGCTCCGGCACTTACAGAGATCAGCTGCTCCAGAGAGATAGAGAGAGGATAGATCAGAATCTGAGAACAAAAGACTGGAATGTTACAACAATGGGTCAGAATCTGAGAACAATAGATTGGAATGGTGCAACAATGGGTCAGAATCTGAGAACAATAGATTGGAATGTTACAACAATGGACAGAATTTTATCCTCGGTTATTTACTCTCTTTCTACATATTATGATCGGATGTCATTAAACTTCCGTATCTATTTCGCACTGAAGATTATTCAATACATTTACTATCCCATCCTGGCTATCTTTGGTGTCCCTGGTAAGTCTCTATATCTGGCTATTAATTCTTTAAACCATGTTTAACTACATTACTGCTCCTGTAATTTACTCTGCCCTTCTTGCTGCCGTTGTTATGCCTGTTGAATATCTCCAGCTATTAGCTCTATTAACCATTGTCAACTGTATTACAGTTCTTGTCATTTACTCTCTCATCGTTGCTGCTGTTGCTGTCTCTATTTCAGGCTAGGAGATCTGTAAACCCTGTTTCAATGAAATACTGTTCTGTAATGTAAATTTGGGGAATACTGAAGCCAGTATCATTGGTCTCCATCACAAACTCCATCCCCTATCTGGGAAGCACATACTCCACTCTGCCCAATATCTGAGCTTGGACCAGACAGTTTACAACTTCTGTGTTATATTTAAACCTGAGCTGAGTTCATCTCCATATTCTGTCCATCACCACCCTGCCTACTAACTCCTCCGTAATATCACCCGTCTCCACTTCTGCCTCAGCCCATCTGCTGCATAAACCCTCATCTGTGTCACCGTTAAATCCACACTTGACTATTCCAATTCTATCCTGGTCACCCTCCCAGTTATAAACATCCATAAACCACAGTCCATCCAGCACTCTGCTGCCTGTATTCTAATTCACACCAAATCCCGATCACCCATCACCCCTGTGTTCACTGATCGACATTGGCTCCCAGTCTGGCAGCACCTTAATTTTAATCATTCCTGTGTTTGAATCTCTCCATGGCCTCACCCCTCCAGATAGTCCCATTTCCCTGTCCATTTCCCATATTCCTGCAACTCTTTTGACTTCAATCTTTTTTCAGTTCTCCTTTTAAAGTGAATTTATTTCCCTCTGTATCTGTCCAGAGCCACGATTTTAGACTCTGCAGCACTACTGGTGCTGACGGTACAGAAGCTGGGATCCATAAAATGATGAGAACCGCAGAGCCCACCACTGCTAGTGCACAATACCCCATGCTGGGCAGGGCTCCAGCAAACTCGTATCATCTATGTTCTATTCGTGTGGTCTTCACTGCCGGCCACGTCAAGTGTGGCCTGCACAGTGCCCCAATCTGGGCGGGGCTCTAGCTCAATCGTACCGGATATGTGTTGTCCCTTTGAGGATGGATTTGGAAGTGATGTCAATGCACCATACCGGGAACTTTGATGTACGTCTTTGAAACTTGGTCTGTGCATGTCCACTGACCGCCTGTGTTAGTCACTCTCAGCTGAACATACATTCAGCAGCACGTGGTACCCCCTCTAGTCTTATTTAAAAGGACCAGGCATCCAACTTACAGGTGACGGGCTTTTGACTTGCTTCTGCTATTGTAAAGTTAGTGGAGGTGCTGTGGATGGTTTTCTGGAGGATGTGTTGTGAGCTGCTGCAGACATTCAGGGAGGGCAGAGGATTTGGTGACCCAACTCTGGACGAGGTATGGGGACTGTAGTTACAGTGTCTCTGGGTCTGTAACATGACCAACACATGGAGCAGAGACTGCAGAGAGGGGATGCTCTGTAAAGAGGTAGGAGGAGGGGGCGCTGCCAACCCACCCCGGGTTTTCCAAGAGCAATTTCCCTACCTACACCTAACCCAGGAGCAGTGTGTGAGGTGACTCTGATTCAATCAGGAGGTGGTCACAGAACTGTGTCACCTCCTGTAACACGACCTGAAGCCTCTCACCAGGGTGAGGACGGAGCTGTCAGTGGCTGTTAAGGTCACAGCTTCATTGAAACTCTATGTATCTGGATCTTTCCAGGCAGGAGCCGGAGACATATCCAACATCCAGTCATAGAGAGCGCTAGGGTCATAGAGTCATTGTCTACCATCCTCCAGTCTGAAAAACAACCATTTAACACATTTATCTTTTTGCTGTCCTTTGGACAATTTGCTTATCCAATTGGATGCGATTCCATGAGCTTCAATTTTGTTAACCAAGCTTTTGTTTGGTTCTTCATCAAATACTTTCATAAAATCCATGTAGACAACATCCACCACATTCCCTTCATCAACCTTCTCTGATCATCGAAATAAATTCAATTAGCTCAGTCAAGCATAATCTGCCTTTTAGAAATCCGTGCTGACAATCCTTAATTAACTCAAACCTCTCCAAGTGTGTGTCGCCATTTTTCCCTTATTATTGTTTCTAAAACCTTAATCACCACTGATGTTACACTAACTGACCAGTAGTTGCGAGGCCTGTCTGTTGTCCATTGATAATTCTGGGAGGTGAGGGTGACCATCTATGTCATCATTTTCTCCATCAGCAGGGAGAATCAGGATGAGAGATCCCGTGGCTTTGTCAGGATAGCGGGATTCCTGATGGTGTAGGTTGCTCTTCCGGGCCCCCATTTCAATAGGGAGAGTCACAGAAACAGGAAGAACTCCACTCCATTAATGTACAGTTGGTGTGAGAACATGCCCAGTACATCATATTGGTGAATGTCCACTATGCTGGCTGCAGCCACCATACCTTCATTCTGAAGCAGTCAGCCGGTCCCAACACTTCGGTCTCCATGCTGATTCAGAATGTGGCTCCTCGGAGACAAAGGAAACCCCCTCTGGACACAGCTCACGTTTCTACTCCCCCAAACCACCTCCCACCGCCAACCAACATCACACAATTAACTTGTGTATAACGTGGGCAATGGTGTCACCAGGAATAGACCATCGGTGTGATGAAGCAATGCTTCCGATGTCTGAACCTCTCGGGAGGAGCCCTCCACTACACACTGGATCAGGTGTCCAAGTTCATGGTGTTCTGCTGCACCCTTCATATCATCACCGTCATGAGGACACAGTCATTGGCACCAGGAATCCGGAGGACACTTCAGGAGCTGGAGGAAGTAATAATGAAGCAGTCTGTGCCTGTAGGCAGCAAGACCTAGACAACATCCAGGCTTTGGCTGGTAAGTGGCAAGTGAAGCTCACGGCCACATAGGTGACAGGCAATGACCATTTCCAAGAAGAGAAACATAACCACCACCTCTTGACATTCAGGGGCAATGTCATTGCCGATTCCCTCACCTTCAACATTATGGGAGTGACCATTGACCAGAAACTGACTGGACCAGGCACAAAAATGCCATAGCTACTCGAGCCGGCTAGAGGTTGGGGCAAAAGGCAAGCGGCACACTTCCTGATTCCCCAAAGCCTTTCCAGGAACACTGCCCATTTGCCTGAATGGATGCAGCTCAAACAAAACTGTGTAAGCTTGACACTAGGATAGAACTAGGATTGGTACCCCATCCACTGGCTTAAACATTCACTCCCAACACCACTGGAACATTGTGGCTGCAGGGAGGATATTTCCTGGATGCCCTCGACCCGGACAATTCTTGCTAAGATTTCGGTTCCCATAGGACAACTTCCCTTTCCCACCATGGATTCCCCATTCTCCACCATTACACCCATCTGAGACGGTGCATTATAGTGTTATTACCGCACAAAAGGAACTATTCATCCCGTTGTGTCTGCACCGGCTCTCCGCATGAGCAATTCACCTAATCCCATTCCCTGCCTTCTTCCCGTAACCCTGCACATTCTTTCTTCTCATATATCAGTTTATTCAGCTTTAGCATGTTTATAGATGTGGTCACCCCTCTGCTTAAGAGTATGCAGGGAGAGAGGGAATGGGTGATCACCAGACAGTCAAAAAGAATCAGGCAGGTAGTGCAGGTGACCCCTGAGTTCATCTCACTCTCCAACAGGTATTCAGTTCTGAATACTGAGGAAAGTGATGCTTCACCTGGGGAGTACAGCCAGAGCCAGGTCCATGGCACCACGGGTGGCTCAGCTGTAGAGTGGGATACAGGGATGACGGAAAGAGCCAGAGTGATCGGTGGTTCAATAGTCAGGGGAACAGACAGGAGTTTCTGTGGCCACAGACGTGAATCCAGGATGGTGTGTTGCCTACCTGTTGCCAGGGTCAAGGACGTCACTGAGCGACAGCAGAGCATCCTGAAGGTGAAGCGGAACAGCCAGAAGTCGTGGTTCACATCGGAACCAACGACACAGGTAGAAAGAGGAATGTTGTTCTGTGGTCAGAATTTGGGAGCAAGGGAAGAAATTGACAAGCAGGACGTCAAAAGTAGCAATCTCCGGATTACTCCCAATGCCATGCACAACTGAGCACAGAAATAGAAAGATAAGACAGATGGATGTTTGGCTGGAAATATGATGCAGAAAGGAGGGCTTCCTGGGACACTGGGACCGGCTCTGGGCGAGATGGGTCCTGTGTAGGCCGGGGGATTTGCACCTGAACAGAGTCGGGACTGGGTTCCTTGTGGAACGTTTTGCTAGTACTGTTGGGGAGGGTTTAAACTAGTTTGGTAGGGGATGGGGACCTGAGGGTAGACTCAGCTGGGACAAAATCAGAAATGAAAATGGAAGGCGGAAAATTAATGGATGAGTCTGGAAGACAGAGGAAACAAAGGTTATAAAATAAAGATGAAGAGCTTAGCGGTGCTCAAGGGTATCTATTTCAATGCAAGGGGTATAGCAAATAAAGCAGATGAGCTGAGGGCACAGATAGACACGTGGTAGTATGATATCATAGCTATTGCAGAAACATGGCTTAAGGAGGGACAGGAATGGCAGCTCAACGTTCCTGGTTACCGGGTTTTCAGACGCGATAGGGAAGGTGATAAGAAAGGAGGGGGAGTGACAATTTTGGTCAAGGTATCTATTGCAGCTGTGAGGAGGGATGATATGTTGGAAGGTTCATCAAGTGAGACCATATGGATTGAGCTGAGGAACCAAAAAGGGACAATCACACTGCTGGGAGTGTTATCTCGACAGCCAAATAGTCAGGGGGAGATAGAAGAGCAGATATTTAGGCACCTCTCTGAGAAGGGCAAGAGCAATAGGGCAGTAATAGTAGGGGATTTTAATTACCCCAATATTAACTGGGATAATTTTAGTATGAAAAGAATTGAGGGAGCAGAAATCTTGGGGTGCATTCAGGAGAACGTTTTTGACAAGGATGTAACAAGTCCAACAAGAGAAGGTGCCGTTTTAGACATTGTTTTAGGAAATGAAGATGGGCAGGTGGAAGGAGTGGCAGGGAAGAGCATTTTGGTGGGAATGATCATAATTCAGTTCGTTTTAACATAATTATGGACCAGGACAAGAGATATATCAGCAGTTAGAGTTCTCAATGGGGCAATGCTGATATTACTAAACTGTGGAGCGAATGTGGACTGGAAACAGCTGCTTGAAGGTAATTCAGTCTCAGAGCAGTGGGAGGCATTCAAAGGGGAGATTCAAGAGGTTCAGGACAAGCATGTTCCCACAAAGAAAAAGGGTGAGTCGGCCAAATCTCGAGTCCCATGGATGTCAAGGTGCCGACAGGGTAGGATAAGACAGAAAAGGGAAGCATATATCCGACACTGAGAACTCAATACTACAGAAAGTTGAGAGGAGTTTAGAAAGTGGAGGGGTCAAATCGAAAAGGAAATTAGGAAAGGAAAGAGAGGGAATGAAATAATATTGGCAAGCAAAATCAAGGTGAACCCAAAGATGTTTTCTCAATACATTACGAGTAAGAGGTTAACTAAGGGGAGAGTAGGACCCATAATAGATCAGAAAGGTAACCTTTGTATAAGGGTGGAAGATATTGGTATGGTTCTTTATTGATCACTTTGCGTATGTCTTCAGAAAAGAGGGGGGATTTAGATATTGTCGTTAAGGAGGAGGAGTGTGAATTATTGCGTGTGATAAACATAGGGAGAGAGGAAGTATTAATGGGATTAGCATCCTTGAAAGTTGAAAAATAACCACAGCCGGATGAAATGTACCCCAGGCTGTTCGAAGAAGCAAGAGAAGAAATAGCAGAGGGTCTGCCCACCATCATTTTCCAATCCTCACTAGATACAGTTTTGGTGCTGGAGTATTGGAGAATTGCTAACATTGTACCTCTGTTTAAAAAGGGAGCGAAGGATAGTCTGAATAATTACAGGCCAGTCAGTCTAACCTCAGTAGTGGGCAAATTATTGGAATCTATTCTGAGAGACGGGATAAACTGTCATTTAGAGAGGCACAGGTTTATCAAGGATAGTCAGCATGGATTTGTTAAGGGACGCTCTTGTTTGACCAAATTGATCGAATTTTTTGAAGATGTTACAAGGAATATAGATGAGGGTAGTGCAGTTGATGTGGTCTACATGGATTTTAGCAAGGCTTCTGACAATGTCCCACATGAGAAACTGGTTCAAAAAATGAAATCCAATGGCATCCAGAGAAATGCAGCAAGGCGGATACAAAATTGGCTCAGTGGCAGGAAATAAAAGGTAATTATTGACAAGTATTTTTGCGACTGGAGGACTGTTTCCAATATCATTCCACAGTGCTTAGTAATGGGTCCCCTGCTTTCTGTTGTCTATATTAAAGATTTAGACGTAAATGTAGGGGGTATGATCAAGACTTTTGCAGACGACACAAAGATTGGCCATGTTGTCGACAGCGAGAAGGCTGCAGGAAGATATTGACGGTCTGGTCAGATGGGCAGCAAAATGGGATTCGACCCGGATAAGTGTGAGGAGCTCAAACAAGCAAAGGAATACACGATTACTAGGACAATACTGAGAAGTGTAGAGCAAGTAAGGAACTTTGGAGTGAATGCCCACATATCCCTGAAGATAGCAGGATAGGTCAATAAGGCAGGTAAGAATGCATATGGAATCATTTCCCTTTTTAGCTGAGGTATAGAATGTAAGAGCTGGGATGTTATGCTGGAACTGTATAAAACATTGGTTAGGCCACATCTTGAATACTTTGTGCAGTTCTGGTAACCACATTACAGAAAGGAAGTAATTGCACGAGAGAGGGTACACAGGAGATTTATGAGGATGTTGCCAGGACTGGAAAAATGCAGCTTGGATAGGCTGGGGTTGTTCTCCATGGAACAGAAAAGGCTGAGGGGAGATCTGATTGAAATGAACAACATTTTGTGGAGCCTGGATAGAGTGGAGGTGAAGGCTCTATTCACCTTCGCAGAAAGGTCAGTGACTAGGGGACATAGATTTAAAGTGATTGGTAGAACTTTCAGAAGGGAGTTGAGGAAAAACATGTTCACCCAGAAATACAAATTTGTCTCAGTGACAGGAAACAAAGGGTAATTGTTGACGGGTATTGACTGGAGGACTTTCCCGTGGTTTTCCACAGGTCTTGGTACTGGGTCCCTTGCTTTTAGTGAGGGTCTGGAACTCACGTCCTGAAAGGATGGTGGAGGCAGAAACCCTCTACTGATTCAAAAAGAGTCTGAATGTGCACCACAAGTGTCATAATCTGCAGGGTTATGGATTACATGATGGAAGGTGGGATAAGAATAGGTGGATAATTTTTCGGCAGGCACAGACACGATGGGCCAAGTGGCCTCTTTCTGTGCCTTAAATTTTCAACGATTCTATGATTCTATAACACGAATCACGCTATCCTCGTTAACACTCACAATATGTCAACAAACTATCAAGACTATCAGAAATGATTTTCCATGAAGCTATCCCTGCTGCTTGTCATTTATTAAGATATGATTTTACAAGTAAGAAATATTTTTGTGCTGGGTTACGGCCTCCAGAATTTTCCAAGAATCAACATTTGACTGAGAGTTACAGGATTTATCTAACCTCCCCTTTTTTAAACAGGGTGTAACATTTACAGCCCTCCAGTTCTCTGGCATCATTTTTTTTATTCATTCATGGGATGTGGACATCACTGGCCAGGCCAGCATTTATTGCCCATCCCTAATTACCCTTGAGAAGGTGGTGGTGAGCTGCCTTCTTGAACCACTGCAATCCACGTGGGGTAGGTACACCCACAGTGCTGTTAGGAAGGAAGTTCCAGTATTTTGACCCAGCGACAGTGAAGGAACTGCAAGATAGTTTCAAATCAGCATGGTGTGTGGCTTGGAGGGGAACTTGCAGGTGGTGGTGTTTCCATACATCTGCTGCCCTTGCCCTTCTATGTGGTAGAGGTTGTGTGTTTTGAAGGTGCTGTCTAAGGAGCCTTGGTGTGTTGCTGCAGTGTATCTTGCAGATGGTACACACTGCTGCCACTGTGCGTCGGTGGTGGAGGGAGTGAATGTTGTGGATGGGGTGCCAATCATGATGCCGAGCTTCTTGAGTGTTGTTGGAGCTGCAGCCATCCAGACAAGCAGACGGAATTCCATCACACTCCTGACTTGTGCCCTGTAGATGGTGGACTGGCTTTGGGGAGTCAGGAGGTGAGTTACTCGCCTCAGGATTCCTCGCATATGACCTGCTCTTTTAGCCATGGTATTTATATGGCTATTCCTGTTCAGTTTCTGGTCAATAGTAGCCCCTGGGATGTTGATAGTGGGGGATTCAGCGATGGTAATGTCATTGAATGTCAACAGAGATGATTAGATTATCTCTTGTTGGAGATGGTCATTGCCTGGCACTAGTGCAGTGCGAATGATACTTGTCAATTATCAGCCCAAGCCATGATATTGTCCAAGTCTTGCTGCATTTCTGCACGGACTGCTTCAGTACTTTGGAGTCACGATTGGTCATGAAAATTGTGCAATCATCAGCGAACATCCCCACTTCTGACCTTATGATTGAAAGAATGTAACTGATGAAGCATCTGACGATAGTTAGGCCTAAGACACTACCCTGAGGAACTCTTGCGGTGATGTATTGGAGCTGAGCTGATTGACCTGCAAAAACCACAACCATCTTCCTTTGCGCTAGGTATGACTCTAACCAGCAGAAAGTCCCCACCACCCCCCCCCCCCCCCCCCCGCCCCGCCCCGCCGATTCCCACTGACTCCATTTTTGCTCGGGCTCCTTGATGCCATACTCAGTCAAATGCTGCCTTGATGTCAGGGCAGTCACTCATACCTCACCTATTGAGTTCAGCTCCTTTGTCCATATTTGAACCAAGGCAGTAATGAGGTCAGGAGCTATGTGCCCCTGGCGGAACGCAAACTGAGCGTCACTGAGCAGGTTATTGCTAAGCAAGTGCCGCTTGATGGCAGTGTCGATGACACCTTCCATCACTTTACTGATGATTGAGAATAGGCTGATGGGGCGGTAATTGGCCGGGTTGGACTTGTCCTGCTTTTTGTGTACAGGACCTACCTGGGCAATTTTCCACATTGCAGGATAGAGGCCAATGTTGTAGCTGTACTGGAACAGCTTGATGGGGGAATGGAAGTTCTGGAGCACAGGTATTCAGTACTATTCCGGAATATTGTGACGGCTCATAGCCTTTGCAGTATCCAGTGCATTCAGTAGTTTCTTGATATCATGCGGAGTGAATCGAACCCTGAGAAACAGTACTGTATAGTCCCCTCCACCTCCAGTCTGAACAATGACTGTTCACCACTTCTCTCTGCTTTCTGTCCCTGAGTCAGTGTCATATCCACACCATCACTGTCACATTAATCCATGTCATAACAACTCTATGAAATGTCATTTGATCACAGGTCTACTGAAAATCTATATACAGAAGAGGATATACATGAGCAGGAGCGCAAGATGTTGTCAAGGTTCTTAATAAGTACTTTGTATCTGTCTTAACAAAAGTGGGGGTGGGGGCGATGCAGGTATTGTGGTTAAGGAAGAGGAGTGTGAATTATTGGATGTGATATACATAGGAGAGAGGAAGTAGTAATGGGATTCGCATCCTTGAAAGTTGATAAATCACCAGGGCCTGATGAAATGTATCCTAGGCTGTCAAATGAAGTGAGAGAGGAAATAGCAGAGGTTCTGACCATCATTTTCCAATCCTCACTGGATGCAGGTGTAGTGCCAGAGGATTGGAGTACTGTTCACATTGTACCTCTTTAAAATGGAGCAAGAGATATACCAAACAATTGCAGGCCAGTCAGTGTTACCTCAGTAGTGGGAAAATGATTGTAATCTATTCTCAGAGACAGGATAAACTGTCACTTAGAAAGGCTCAGGTCAATCAAGGACAGTCAGCATGGATTTGATAAGGGAAGATATTGTTTGACCAACTTGATTGAATTTGTCGACGAAGTAGCAAGGATGATAGATGAGGGTAGTGCAGATGATATGGTCTCCGTGGATTTTTGCAAGGCTTTTGACAAGGTCCCATGTGGCATACTAGTTAAAAAAATAAAATCCCATGGAATCCAGGGAAATGCAGCAAGCTGGATACAAAATTGGCTCAGTGGCAGGAAACAAAGGGTGATTGTTGATTTAGAATTTAGAACATTACAGTGCAGTACAGGCCCTTCGGCCCTCGATGTTGCGCCGACCTGTGAAACCATCTGACCTACATTATTCCATTTTCATCCATATATCTATCCAATGACCACTTAAATGCCCTTAAAGTTGGCGAGTCTACTACTGTTGCAGGCAGGGCGTTCCACGCCCCTACTACACTCTGAGTAAAGAAACTACCTCTCACATCTGTCCTATATCTATCACCCCTCAACTAAAAGCTATGTCCCCTCGTGTTTGCCATCACCATCCGAGGAAAAAGACTCTCACTATCCACCCGATCGAAACCTCTGATTATCTTATTTGTCTCTATTAAGTCACCTCTCCTCCTCCTTCTCTCCAACGAAAACAACCTCAAGTCCCTCGGCCTTTCCTCGTAAGACCTTCCCTCAATACCAGGCAACATCCTAGTAAATCTCCTCTGCACCCTTTCCAAAGCTTCCACATCCTTCCTATAATGCGGTGACCAGAACTGCACGCAATACTCCAGGTGCGGTCTCACCAGAGTTTTGTACAGCTGCAGCATGACCTCGTGACTCCGAAACTCGATCCCCCTACTAATAAAAGCTAATACACCATATGCCTTCTTAACAGCCCCATTAACCTGGGTAGCAACCTTCAGGGATTTATGTACCTGGACACCAAGCTCTCTCTGTGCATCTTCACTACCAAGAATCTTCCCATTAGCCCAGTGCTCTGCATTCTTGTTACTCCTTCCGAAGTGAATCACCTCACACTTTTCCGCATTAAACTCCATTTGCAATCTCTCAGCCAAGCTCTGCAGCCTATCCATGTCCCTCTGTACCCTACAACATCCTTCGGCACTATCCACAACTCCACCGACCTTAGTGTCATCTGCAAATTTACTAACTAACCCTTCTACACCCTGTTCCAGGACATTTATAAAAATGACAAACAGCAGTGGCCCCAAAACAGATCCTTGCGCTAGACCACTAGTAACTAAACTCCAGGATGAACATTTGCCATCAACCACCACCCTCTGTCTCCTTTCAGCTAGCCAATTTCTGATCCAAAGCTCTAAATCACCTTCAACCCCATACTTCCGTATTTTCTGCAATAGCCTACCGTGGGGAACCTTATCAAACGCCTTACTGAAATCCATATACACCACATCCACTGCTTTACCCTCATCCACCTGTTTGGTCACCTTCTCGAAAAACTCAATAAGGTTTGTGAGGCACGACCTACCCTTCACAAAACCGTGCTGACTATCGCTAATGAACTTATTCTTTTCAAGATGATTATAAATCCTGTCTCTTGTAACCTTTTCCAACATTTTACCCACAACCGAAGTAAGGCTCACAGGTCTATAATTACCAGGGCTGTCTCTACTCCCCTTCTTGAACAAGGGGAGAACATTTGCTATCCTCCAGTCTTCTGGCACTATTCCTGTCGACAATGACGACATAAAGATCAAGGACAAAGGCTCTGCAATCTCCTCCCTATCTTCCCAGAGAATACTAGGATCTCCTTGATGGGTGTTTTACTGACTTGAGGTCTGTTTCAAGTGGCTTTCCACAGGGCTCATTTCTGGATCACCTGCTTTTTGGAGCATATATTAACGATTGGAACGTAAATGTAGGGGCATGATCAAGATGTGTGTAGATGGCACACAAATTTGCCATGTGGTAGATAGCGAGGAGGATAGCTGTATGCTGCAGGAAGATATTGATGGCAGAAAAGTGTCAAATGGAATTCAACCGGTTAAGTATGAAATGTGTATTTGAGGAGGTCAAACAAGGCAAAGGGATAGACAATTAATAGGAAAATGCTGAGAAGCGTAGAGGATGTGAGGGACCTTGAAGTCAATGTCCACTGATGTCCTGAAGGTAGCAGGTCAGGTCGATAGGTGGTTAAGAAGGCATATGGAATCCTTTCCTTTATTAGCTGAGGTATAGAATACAAGAGCAGGGAGGTTATGCTGGAACTGTATAAATCATTGGTTAGGTCACAACCTGAGTACTGTGTGCAGTTCTGGTCACCTGATTACACAAAGGATGGAATTACACTAGAGAGGGTACAGAGGAGATTTACAAGGATGTTTGCCAGGACTGGAAAAATGCAGCTACGAAGCAAGATTAGATAGGCTGGGGTTGTTCTACTTGGAACAGAGAAGGCTGAAGGCAGATCTGATTGAAATGGACATAATTTTGAGGGGCTTGGATAGAGTGGAGGTGACGACTCTATTCACATGAGCAGAGAGATCAGTGACTAGGGGGCAGTGACTTAAAGTGCTTGGTAGAAGGATTAACTGGGAGTTGAGGAGAAACATGTCCACCCAAAAATACAAAATTGGCTCAGTAGCAGGAAACAAAGGGTCATTGTTATAATAAAAGCAAAATACTGCGGAAGCTGGAAATCTGAAGTAAGAACAATAAATGCTGGAAATACTCAGCAGGTCTGGCAACATCTGTGGAGGGAGAAGCAGAGTTAAGTTTTCAGATCAGCGATGAAGGGTCACGGACCTGTCACGTTAACTCTGCTACTCTCTCCACAGATGCTGCCAGACCTGCTGAGTATTTCCAGCATTTCTTGTTTTTATTAAAGGGTAGTTGTTGACAGGCATTTTACTAACCGGAGGACTGTTTGCAGTGGCGTTCCACAGGGTTCAGTATTGCATCCCCTGTTTATAGTGAGGGTCCAGAACTTACTGCCTGAAAGGATAGTTTAAGCAGAGTCCCTCCACTCAGTGAAAAGGAAACTGGATGTTCACCTCAACTGTCATTATCTGCAGGGCTGTGGATCAAATGCTGGAAGGTGGGATTAGAGTTGGTGGATCATTTTTCGGCCGCTGCAGACACAATGGCACAAGTGGCCTCTTTCAGTATCTTAAACTTTCTATGATTATATTACGTGAAACACTCACTGTTACGTCCTCAACGAACTTGATGAAGATTATCAGGAATGATATTTCATTCACCTTTCCGTGCTGCTTGTCATGTATCAAAAGTTGTATTACAAGCAAGATATATTTTTGTGCTGGGTTATGACCTCTAGAAGTTTCCAACAACCAACATTAGACTGATGCTTACAAGGTTTACCCAACCTCTCCTTTTTAAACAGGGTGTAACATTGACAATCCTCCAGACCTCTGGCATCACTCCCATATCCAAGGAGGACTGAAAGATTTTGTCCAGTGCCTCTGTCATTTCCACCATTTCTTCCCTCAGTAACTCTCATAATTCCCATCCAGACTGGCTAAATGTTCTACTTTATTGTAGTACAAAAAGTGTTGAATTGAAAGGGGTTAACTGAACCAGTTTGTTCAGTGACTGTAATTAATGCCGGTCTCCATGGACCCTAATGGTGTCACTGGAGGGTTTCCCTCTTCTATTAATACAGGCCTCCTTTCAATGTGTTTTCTGAAAGTATCAGCGGGAGCATCAGCTCCGGCACTCAAAGGGATCCGTGGCTGCAGAGAGATGGTGAGGAGATATCAGAATCTGAACAATAGATTGGAATGTTACAACAATGGGTCCGAATAGGAGAACAATAGATTGGAATGTTACAACAATGGGTCAGAATCTGAGAACAATAGATTGGAATGTTACAACAATGGGGCAGAATCGGAGAACACTGGATTGGAATGTTGCAGCAATGGGTCAGAATCTGAGAACAATAGATTGGAATGTTACAACAAGTGACAGGAGTTTATCCTATTGGTTTGACTATCTTACTGCGGATTATTATTGGATAACATTAGAATTGCGGATCGCTTATGCTCTGAAGATGATTCAATTTATTTACTATCCCATCCTCGCTACTATTGGTGTCCCTGGTAAGTCTCTGTATCCAACTATTAGATTCATAAACCATATTTCACTGATTTAGTGTTCTTGTCATTTAAATCGTGAGAAGACTGAAACCATTGTCTTCAGTTTCTGTCACAAGCACCATTCCCTGTCCATGATCTGCATCCCCCTCGCTGGCCATTGTCTGAGGCTGAACCAGGAAGTTTACAACCTCTTGTATCTATTTAATGCTGAGCTGAGTTCATCCCCATATTCGCTCCATCCCCAGCCCAGCCAATTGTTATGGCCAGGTGAGGAGGGTTCAGAGTGGGTCTTCTTTATTTGACTGCAATAGTGTTTGTCCTTTATAAACAGTGCAATAGTAACGTCTCATTGAGTGTTTTACATTTTACCTTTGGTGTGATGGTGAAGGAACTGATTGGACAGGTTCTCCTGAGTTTAAACATGAAAGAGGTGAGTTTATTATACTTAACAATATAAACCCGATCTAAATAAAATCATTAAAAAAAAACTCAACACACAGTTACGTACACACTCACACGAGAATCACACACACACACACAAATAGATTACAGAGTGAGAAGTAAATTTGTGGTTGGATTTGAGTCCAGAATAAATTTTTTAAAAAAACTCATTCTGTGATGTTGGGCGATTCCGTGGTCTTCCAGCTGAAGTTATATTCTTGACATCTTTTGCTTGTCGAAGTGCAGTTTGTGGCTGGTCCACATTGCTCAGGGTTTTCAATGAGGGAGACTTGTAGGTGGCTTTCTTCCCCTGGTTACTCTGTCTGTAGCAATCCGTAGGCATGAGGGGCCCACAGTCACATGTGATTTTCAAACTTGTGATGTTAGGAGGAGAGAGAGACGGAGAGAGAGAGGTTGGGGGAGTACGGGGTGGAGGGGGGGGGGGGGGCGGTGGTCACAGCCCTTCTGCTTCTGCACAGTTTGAATCATTGGCTTGTCTGTATTTGTCCAGGGGAAACTCCCAGCTTTCACAGAGTTGGGCAGAAGGTTTCATGACTGCCTCAGTGCATTCTCTGGACCCTTCTAATGTGATTCAAAGTTAGAAACTTCTATCTCCCCAGGGTTTAGGATGCCAGTATATATACTTGGAGGAGTTTGCACTTTGAAATTCAATGTGTCAGAGTAGCCTTGTATGCCGTGTTAATGAATGTAATCTTAGGTCATTCAATCACTGGAGCAAGCCAATGATATAGGTCCAGGCTCATCAGACATGTGGCTCCTGTCGTAGGCCTTGGAATGTGAAAAGGTGTTCCAGATGCCAATTGCGGATACCATCTTGGCTGCCAGCTTTTTCAAGGTTAACGGTAGGATGTTTTCTATCAAAAATTTAGTGTAAGTTTCCAATCGATGAATTAAAATTCCTCATTTGGCATATTGTGCTATCGTGACACCGGCATAGCACATGGAAAGAAATGTGATAATAGGAACATTTCATTGCAGAATTGTGGGAAGAAAACGGAAGAAATACACATGCATTCTCAATAATCACTTCTCAAATTCACACATTAATCTTAGAATTACTGCAGCTGACATTGTCTGTTACAGCTGTACTGATTTAAATATTTTTGGCATTTTGTCTGGGATGGTCATGTGTCGGTTTCGACCTTGGACAATGCATCACCAATTGCTTGTTTTCCTTTTCTCTCCTCTAATGAAGTTTTAACTACTCAGGTACTATGCACCTTGATAATCTTTCTCCCAAAACCGACAGTGTGTAATAATTTTTTTTTTTTTGCCCCTGTGAGGTGTCCGAGATTTCCTCTGGGCCTTTGTTCTAGCTGAGTTCGGCTTTGAAATTGTTGGGTTTGATTAGCTTTGTGTTTGGGATCTGATCATTGGGTTCTTCAGAGGGTAGATCCACACTGACCTTACTTTTAGCTTTCTGGTGAGGTGCACAAGTGCTGTTTACTTGAGGGTATTTTCCCTTCACTTTTTACTTAACTATGGGAAGGAACTTTCTTTTATCTACCCTATGTCTTTTGCGACATTACTGCGCACAGGTGTCTGTCCAGCTTTCACTGCACTCTCCAGCTGCACTTCGACTAGGTGAGGCATCTCCCTCACCATTGACATGCCTTTTTGGGACCTTTCCTTGTCCTTGCACGTTTCTGTAAATGCTGTGAGCAGCCTTTTTAGGTTGCCTCTTTGACCTGCATTTAATGAGGAGAGTGTGTGGTCCAATTTATCTAACATTTCAGGGTTGGCAAATCGTAGAGTGGGGGGGTTCCAGTTGGGAATTCTCCTGGCCATCCTCTAACCTGTCCTCACTGTCCTTTTCAATCCTCCCTTCCTGACTGTCTGACAGATCTGTACTTGTCTGTCCCCTCCACAGCATTTACTTTTTTTCCTTTGGTCTGGGATGTCAATTAAATAATTTATCTGACTATTCCTTTTGCCACTCGATATGGACCACTGAACTGGGCTTTAAGGGGTGCGCCGTGCATTGGGAGTATTAACAATACATGGTTTCTGGGATGACATGTTCTAGCCTTGGCATTTCTATCTGCTTACCTTTTCATAGCTGCCTGTGAGATCTTTTGCTGTTACTGAGCCATTGCACAGCCTCTCGTGAGCCGCTCCCAGAGCACTGAAATGTGGTCTAACATGGAAGACTTATCCCTGTGTCCCAAAAACGTCTTCTTGATTAATTTAAGAGGACCACTCATCTCGTGTCCATAAACTAATTCAAAGAGACTAAAGCCAGTGGAATCTTTAGATAAGTCTCGGTAACCAGCAGGAGAAATGCCATCCCTTTGTCCCAGTCATGGGGTTGCTCATTGCAGTATGGACTGATCATTGTCTTTAGGGTCTGGTGGTACTGCTCCAAAGCCCATTGTGACTGTGGATAGTAGGTTGAGGACTTTATTTAATTACTTATTTTATTTATTTAGAGATGCAGCACTGAAATAGGCCCTTCAGCCCACCGAGTCTGTGCCAACCATCAACCACTCATTTATACTAATCCTACATTAATCCCATATTCCTACCACATCCCCACCATCCCTCAACTCCCCTACCACCAACCTATACTAGGGCCCTATCAACCTGCAAGTCTTTGGCTTTGGGAGGATACCGGAGCACCTGGTGAAAACTCACGCGGTCACAGGGAGAACTCGCAAACTTCGCACAGGCAGTACACAGAATCAAACCCGGGTCGCTGGAGCTGTGAGGCTGCGGTGCTCCAGATTACGCATGACCTTTTCAAAAATACTGGACATGAAATATGTGCCCTAATCCGACTGGATCTCAGCAGGAAGCCAATATAGTGTAAAGAATTGAGATAGCCCCTTCACCACTTCTTTGGCAGAGATAGTTCTTCGGGCGAATGGCCTCTGGGAATCGGGTCACCACATCCATAATGGTGAGAAGATACTGGTCGTCCCGTTATATTTTCAGCAGGGGTCCCACACAATCTTCCGGCATTCTGATGAAGGGTTCCCACAACCTGGCACGTGAGACCAATTTTACAGAACTCCACCACATCTTTGTGGAATTGTGGCCAGTCAAAATGCTGTCTTCTGCGGTCTTCGATTTTTAATATACTGACATGTCCATCCATTAGAAGTTCGTGGGCCATTGTTAATATTTCTTTAAGGGACTTCAGCGGCACCACTATCTGGAGAACCACTGTCCACTCTTCATCCGCTGTTCTGTGAGGAGGTCTCCACTTCCTCATTGGCTCCTCATTCTTTAAATAGTAACAGTCTGCAACTCCCTCTGCTTCAGTTTTGGTTTGGAAAGTCTGTGCTATTTTTTAACACTGGGTCGGGATGTGGAGCCACAAAAAAGGAAGAATTGTTTAACACATCCTTTGGGTCCTCTAACTTCCCAACGAAGGTTTCAGACAACCAGACAGTAGGGTCATCCGTCTGCAGTGTCAGTTCAGGGGATTGTTTGGCCATGGACCGAGTCACCACACAATCAGGGATTTCTGCTGTAACTACCCTGTCTGCCGGACCTCTTTTGGTCTCTCTAGAACTACTGGGGAAGCTGCCACCTTTTCCCCTGTCAGATCATTACCCAGGAGCAGTTCGACCCATCAATCAGTAAACTAGGGACAATCCGCATGGTAAAGAGTCATGAAACTGGGTCAAACTCCAAGTACACCGGATATAAGGGTATGGACATATACTGTCTTCCGACACCATTCACTAACGCTCTAGCATTCACTGCACTTTCTTTGTCCCAGCAGAAGGGATTGGCAGGCCCCTGCATCCATGAGTATGACTATTGGTTTAATTCCCTCACTCAAGGGGTGTGGTTTCACCTTTCCTTCGGATACAAATTCCTGGTAGCTCTCAAGGATTTTGTTTATTTCCCCCCCCCCCCGCCCCCTCTCTGTGGTAGGTCTGACTGGGTCTGGGTCTGACTTACTGGGTCTGACTGCCGCAGTTGGAGGCACAGCCTGATCTGTTGTGATTTCCATCAGGGCCCTTTTTCCTGCTATGATCTGGTGGACCCTGATTAATCCTCCAGGTTTTCCCCGTCACTTGCATCATTCAGCTCGATGGCGACCTACCTTATTACACTGGAAACACACAGGTCTTTGGCCGTTTCTCCTGCTCTCAGTACCATCCTATTTGACCTGAGGATGGGCCCCCGTGTGTCCAGCTTTTCCTCCTTGCCCTTGGCTGTTCGGGTTTCTATAACCCCCCAGACCTTTTATTCTCGGGTCTTTGTGGTGACCAGGGAAGTGTTTCCCATTGGGGCTACGGCCTTGTGTGCAAGGGAAAATTCATCACCAGAATTGCAACTTGTCTAGCTCTTTGAACCCTTTGTTCCTCTTTGTGGGTTTTAATGGGAGGGGGAGCGAGTTTGTGAACTCCTTGAGATGGATCACCACTCTGAGGTTTCGATATCTGGGCTGTAATTTGAGTGTTTCTATCCACTGGTCAAAAGTAAACACAAAAACTGACTTTAAATATTCTTTAGCTACCTAAAAATGAAACATTTGGCGAAGACAAATGTGGGTCCAATACAGGCAGTGTCAGGGGAATGTACAATGGTGAATAGAGAAATGGCAGTGAAACTAAATGATTACTTTGTGTCTGCCCTCATTGAGGAAGATACAAGGAAATTTCCAGAATTAGAGATCCAAGAGATTAGGGAGATTGAGGAAGTGAAGGAAATTAATATTAGTAAGAATGTTGTATTGGAGAAATTAATGGGGCTGAAGTTTGATGAGGCGCCAGGATCTGATATTCTGCATCCCAGGGTGTGGGAAGAGATAGCTATGGAGATGGTGGCTGCATTGGTGATCATCTTCAAAAATTCTATAGATTCTGGAGCGGTTCCTGCAGATTGGAAGGTAGCAAATGTCACCCCACTATTTAAGAAGGGAGGGAGAGAGAAAACAGGGAATTATAGACCTGCTCTCATACATCAGTCGTTGGGAAAATGCTGGGATTTTATTCTAAAGGATGTGATAAATGGACAGTTGGATAATAATCTGTTTGGGCATCGCAAACATGGATTTATGAATGAGAAATCATTTTTGGCGAACCTGTTGGAGTTTTATTGGGGATGTTACTAACAGAATTGATAAAGGGGAGTCGGTGGACGTGTTCTCCTTGGATTTTCAGATGGTTTTTGATAAAGTACCCCACAGGAGGTTGGTTAGCAACATTAAAGCACATGGGATAGGAGGTAATATACTGGCATGGATTAAAGATTGGTTAACAGGCAGAAAACAGAGAGTAGGAAGAAACGGGTCGTTCTCACTTTGGCAGCTGTGACTATTTGGGGACCGCAAGGATCAGTACTTGGGCCCCAGCTCTGAACAATATATGTCAATGATTTGGATGTGGGGACCAAATGTAGTATTTCCAAGTTCGCAGATGACACAAAACTAGGTGGGAATGCATGTTGTGAGGTAGATGCAATGCGTCTTCAAGGGGATTTGGACAGACATAGTGACTGAGTAAGAACATGGCAAATGGAATGTAATATGGGCAAATATGAGTTATCCACATTGGTAAGAGGAACAGATGTGCAGAGTATTTCTTAAATTGTGAAAAATTAGGAAGTGTAGATGTACAAACGGACCCGGGTGTCAGTAAATCACTGAAAAAGATGCAGGTGCAGCAAGCAATTAGGAAGGCGAATAGTCTGTTCGCCATTATCAGGAGATGATTTGAGTACAGGAGTACTGAAGTCTTGCAGCATGTGTATAGAACCTTGCTTAGACCACACCTGGAATATTATGTGCATTTTGGGTCACTTTACTTTAGGAAGGATATTATTGCCATAGAGGCAGTGCAATGAAGGTTCACCAGACTTGTTCCCGGGATGGCGGGACTGTTCTATGAAGAGAGATTGGGGAAACTGGGCCGGTATTCTAGAGAGTTTCAAAGAATGTGTCGGGATCTCATTGAAACGTATGAAATAATTAAAGGGATAGACAGCGTAGACGTATGTACGAAAATTCCCCTGGTTGCGGAGTCTGGAACTAATGGATACAATTTCGAAATAAGGGGGAAGCAATTTAGGACAGAGACGAGGAGTAAACTTTGACTCAGAGGTTTCTGAATCTTTGGAATTCTGCATCCCAGGCGGATGTGGAATCTCAGTCGTTGAGTATATTTAAAGTATAGATTGACAGATTTCTAACTGCAGATGACAAAAATGGGATATGGAGATTATTTGTGGAAAAGGCATTGAAGTGGATGATCAGCCATGGTCATATTGAATGGTGGAGCAGCCTCGATGGGCTGAATGGCCTACTCCTGCTCCAATGTCCATATGTTCGGAAGCTGCTTAACACTTTCAAACTCGAGGTCAGTTTAGTCAGGCTGCTTTCTGAGGGTTTGGAATGTTTGACGGTACACTTCCAGTACTATTTCATGTACACCCAGGATAGCAATTTTAGTCATCTCATAATCTGATGAACTTTCATCTGGCAACAGTGAATAAATCTCATGGGATTTTCCTGTTACTTTGTTTTGTAAAAACAGTGTCCAGCTCTCTGACGGCCATTTCAGTTGCATTACAAGCTTTTCACAATTGACGAAAAATTCTGCCACATCCTCCTCATTGAACTTTGTCATGAACTGGGAGAACATTAAGAGCTCAGTACATGGTCCTGAGCTAGGGGCAGCTCCCACACTAGCTGTGCCTTCAGTGGGTGTATGGGTCTTCCTCTAGTTGTTTGAGCTGCCTTAACTCCCTTTCCTCCTTCTCATTCTGGAACACTCTGACTTTTTCCCTTTCGTGACACTCACTCTGTTCTTTCTCGCTCTCTCTGGAATTCTAATTCTAGTCTATTCTGTTCTAGTTCTACCTTAGCTAACATTGCTTTATCTGTTAGTGATTCTAACCCTGTTTGAGTCTTCAGCTTCAAGTGAAATATGGTTGGCCAAAAGTCTTAGGATTTCGGGTTTCCTACCTTTTGGACGGATAGTAATCCCTAACTGTCCAGCTACATTACTTAACTTTTCAACAGACAGGCGTTTTGACCTGTACCAAGTTACTTCACTCTGTATGCAACTCCTTTCTTGGGAATGTAACTCCTTTAGTAAGAAAGGGAGGGAAACAGAAAACAGGAAACTACAGGCAAGTTAGCATCACATCTGTCTGAGGTAAAATGTTAGAAGCTATTATTAAAGACAGTGTAGCCGGCACTTAGAAAAATTCAACGTAATCAGGCAGAATCAAAATGGTTTTATGAAAAGGAAATCATGTTTAATCAATTTGTTGGAGTTCTTCGAAGAGGTACCATGTGCTGTGGAGAAAGGGGAACCGGTGGATGTACTGTACATAGATTTCCAGGAGGCAATTGATAAGGTGCCACATCAAAGGTTTTGTGAAAATAAAAGCTCATGTTGAAGGGGGTAACATGTTGGCATGGATAGAAGATTGGTTAGCTAACAGAAAACAGGCAGTAGGCATAAACGGGTCATTTTCTGGTTGGCAAGATGGAACGAGTGGTGTGCCACAGGGATCAGTGCTGAGACCTCAACCTTTTACAATTTATATAAATGACTTGGATGAAGAGACCGAAGGCATGGTTGCTAAATTTGCTGATGACACAAAGATGAGTAAGAACGTAACATGGCAAGGGGACATAAGTAGGCTGTAAATGAATGTAGATAGGTTAAGTGTGTGCGTGAAGACCTGGGAAATGGAGTATAATATGGGAAAATGGGAAATTGTCCATTTTGGCAGGAATTATAAAAAAAGAAGCATATTATCTAATGGTGAGAGATTGCAGAACTCTGAGATGCAGAGGGATTTGGGTGTCCGTGTGCATGAATCACAAAAGGTTAGTATGCATGTTCAGAAAGTAATTAGGAAAGCTAATAGAATGTTATCGTTTATCGTAAGGGTAATTGAATACAAAAGTAGGGATGTTATGCTTCAGCTATAGGGGGCATAGGTGAGACCACATCTGGAGTACTGTGCACATTACTGGTCTCCTTATTTAAGGAAGGATGTAAATGCATTGGAAGCAATTCAGAAAAGGTTTACCAGACTAATACCTGGAATGGGTGGGCTATCTTATGAGGGAATATTGGACAGGCTCGGCTTATATCCACTGGAATTTAGAAGGGTAAGTGGCGACTTGATTTGAACATCGAAGATCATGAGCGGTCTTGACAGGGTGCATGTGGAAAGATGTGTGTATCTTGGTGTATCTAGAATTAGGGGTCACTATTTAAAAATGAGGGGTCGCCCATTTAAAACAGAGCTGAGGAGAATTTTTTTTCTCTGAGGGTTGTGAGCCTTGGGAATTCTCTTCCTCAAAAGGCAGTGGAAGAGACTCTTTAAGTGCGTGTAAGGCAGAGATAGATAGATTCTTGACAAGCAAGGGGGTGAAAGATTATCGAGGGTAGGTGGTAATGTGGAGTTGAGGTTTCAATCAGATTGGTCATGATCTTACTGAATGTCAGAGCAGCCTTGAGGGGCCGAGTGGCCTCCATCTGCTCCTAATTCATATGTTCATATGTTCGTATGCTCTGTCTTCGAACATGGGCATTTCAGTGTTCCTGCAGTGAAAGCCACAATAAAACCTTCATTGACATTTTAAGTTTTTCTCAGGATCAATTGTTTTCCCTACTTCCAATTTCTCATTTGTTGTTGGTTTACGATCACTCGAACCTCCAGATTTCTGTGACAGCCAGGTGAGGAGGGGTCCCAGGCTCCCCTCTTGTCTTATATCTTATTTCACCACAACAGAGTTTATTCCTTTTTAGCAGTGGACGTGCTGACCACCTCAGTGAGTGTTTTACCTTTTATCTTTGTTGTGATCGTGAAAGAGCCAATCGGAGAGGTTTTCCTGAGCTCAAACAAGAGGTGAGTTTATTAGACTTAACAATCTAAGCTGTATCTAAATAAAATAATAAGAATATACGCTACACATTCACGCACACACTCACTCGAGAATCACACACAGATAAATTAGAGTGAGAAATAAATTTGTGATGGATTAGTGTCCAGAATGAATAAATTTTAAAGAAAAACGTCTGTGAAGTTGGATAAATCTCTGGTCTGCATTTTCCCACCTTTAGTTATGTCATCTGCAAGAGTTGAAATTATGTTTTTTTTTATGTATACGTTTGTGTCATTTATATATCTATCTATATGCCAGGAACAGCACTGGTTCTAATACCAAAACCTGCGAAACAGCACTGCATACTCCCCCTCCCCCAGTCTGAACAATGTCTGTTCACCACTTCTCTCTGCTTTCTGTCCCTGAGTCAGTATCATATCTACACTGTCACTGTCACATTAGTCCATATGTTCCATTTTTCATAACAGGTCTATGTAATGGCATTTAATCACCGGCCTTTTGAAAGTCTGTACACATAACACAAAACATGTTTTCCTCATCAACAGTCACAGTTATGTCATCAACGAATTTGATTAAGATTATCAGACATGATTTTCCATTAACCTATCCGTGCTGTTTGTCATTTATAATCCCATATTTTCACAAGAAAGATATATTTTTGAGCTGGGTTCTGGCCTCTTGTAATTTCCAACCACCGACATTAGACTGACTGACAGGATTTATCTAATCTCTCCTTTTGTAACAGGGAGTAACATTTACAGCCCTCCAGTCCTCTGTCGTGACTCCCATATCCAAGGAGGATTGGAAGATTCTGACCAGTGCCTCTGCTATTTCCACCATTCCTTCCCTCAGCAACCGTCTCCATTGTTTTATCAAAGAACTGCATAAAGTTCAGTTTTCCTAATCTGTCTATTGAATGACACTTTATCAAACACATTTTGAAAGTCTATAAATATAACTTAAATCACACCACCCTCATCAACCCTCTCCATTGTTTCATCAAAGAACTCCAACAAGCTTAACTCACCACCACCTCTCTCCTCTCCTCCACTGTTGTTAAATTATCAAACTGCTTATCTGATATCCAGTACAGGATGAGCAGAAATATCCTCCAATTAAATATTGGGAAGATTGAAGCCATTGTTTTCACTGCCTGCTCCAACTCTGTTCCCTTGCTATTGATTCCATCCCTCTCCCTGCTAACCGTCTGAGATTCAGACAGTCTGTTTACAACCTTGGTGTCATATTCGGGACAACATTAATAGGCACATGGACAAATGTGGGTTAATTAAGGAAAATCAGCATGGATTTGTTAAGGGAAAATGGTGTTTAACAAACTTACTGGCGTTTTTTGAAGAGGTAAAAAGGAAGCCTGATGAGGGCAATGCTGTGATGTGGTGTAAATGGAATTCCAAAAAGCATTTGATAAAGTGTCACACAACAGACTTGTGAGCAAAGGTACAGCTAATCAATAAAAAGGACAGTAACAACATGAAACTAAACTGGTTGAGTGACAGGAAACAGAGATTAGTGATTAATGGATGCTTTTCGGGCTGGAGAAAAGTTTGTAGTGGAATCAAAACAAAATACTGCAGATGCTGGAAATCTGAAATAGAATCAGAAAGTGCTGGAAATACTCAGCAGTGTCTGTGGAGAGAGAAACAGAGTTAATGTTGCAGGCTTGTGAGCTTCCATCAGAACTGGCTTAGGTTAGAAATGTAATAGGTTTTAAGCAAGTGAAGCGGGAGTGGAGGGTGTAAACACAAGAACAGAAATGTAGTCATGAGAGCGGGGGTGGGGGATGGAGTGTGTTGAAATGACAAGCGAGCGGAAGCTCGGGGTCATGCTTTTGGACTGAGCGGAGGTGTTCCACAAAGCGGTCACCCAATCTGCGTTTGACGTGCTGTGGTGTTCAAGTGAACATCAATGCCAGCTCGAGGAACAACACCTCATTGTCCATTCTACAGACTTCTGGAGTAAACATTGAGTTCAATAATTTCAGAGAATGACTGGTCCATTTTTATTATTCTTTCGTTTCATCAGTTTTTTTTTCCATGTGCCAGACTTAAACTGGGATTTTTATGTTGGTGCTTTTAGCTCGGGCTGTTCATTATTCTGTCATTTAACACCTGCTCTGCACTAATGCTTTGTCTTTCACCACACCATGAGCACACTTTCTTTGCCTTTGCCCCATGACCTCCTGGTCAGTTAATCTCTCTGATCCTCTGTTCTATCAACACCCCTTTTGCTCCATTTTGCCCCATCCCTGCTTTATCTGCTTCAAACTTGATATTTCTAACCTTTTCCAGTTCTGATGAAAGATCACAGACCTGAAACATTAACTCTGTTTCTCTCTCTCAACTCAGATGGTGCCAGACCTGTTGAGTATTTCCAGCACGTTAAGTTTTTTTATTTAAGATCTGTGGTGGAGTTCCCCGGGGATCAGTGTTAGGACCCTTTTTCTTCCTGACATATATTAATGACCTGGACCTTGGTGTACAGGGCACAATTTCAAAGTTTGTAGATGATGCAAAACTTGGAAACATTGTGAACTGTTAGGAGGATACCATAAAACTTAAAAAGGACATAGACAAATTGGTGGAATGGGCAGACTGGTGGCAGATGAAGTTCAATGTGGAGAAATGTGAAGTGATTCATTTCGTAGGAAGGACATGGAGGGAAAATATAGAATAAAGGTTACAATTCTAAAAGGGGTTCTGGAGCAGAGGGACCTGGGTGTATATGTGCATCGGTCATTGCAGGTGGCAGGACAGGTTGAGAGAGTTTTTCATAAAGCCTACAGTATCCTGTTGCATGGAATACAAGAGCGAGGAGGTTGTTTTGAACTTGTATAAGACACTAGTTCGGCCTCGGCTGCAGCGTTGCGTATAGTTCTGGGCACATTAGATAACGTGAAGACATTGGAGAGTGTGAAAAAACATTCACAAGAATGGTTCCAGGGATGAAGAATACCAGTTAAGAAGATAGACTGGAGAAGTTGGAACATTTTCCTTGGAGAAGAGAAGGCTGAGAGGAGAGTTGATAAACGTCTGCAAAATTATGAGGTGTCTGGACACAGTTGATAGGGAAAAACTGTTCCCACACCTGAAAGGATCGAAAACGAGAGGACAAAGAATTAAAGTAATTGGTAAAAGCAGCAGAAGTGACATGAGGAAAACATTTTCATACAGCGAGTGTTAAGGTCTGGAATGCACTGCCTGAGAGTGTGGTGTAGGCAGATTCAATCGAGGCATTCAGGAGGAAATTGGATAGTTATCTGAAAAGGAAGATTGTACAGAGTTACAGGGAGAAGGCAGGGGAGGGACACTAGATGAATTGCTCTTTTGGAGAGCCAGTGCAGACACGATGGACAGAATGGCCACCTTCTGTGCTGTAACAATTTTGTGACTCTGTGGCATTCGACCACAAAATGAGCTTCCAACCTTATATTCGTGCCATCACTATGACGACGTATTTCCACCTCAATAACATCGCCCAACTTCACCCCTGTCTCAACTCATCTGCTGGTGAAGCTCTCCTTCATGCTTTCATTACCTGTGGACTAGACAATTCAAACTCATTCTCCCACATTCTACTATCTGTAAACTCGAGGTCATCTAAAACTCTGCTGCCTGTGTGTTAACTCACAACAAGTCCCATTCCCCGATCACTGACCTACATCAGCTCACAGTCAAACAATGTCTTGATATTAAAATTCTCAACACGTTTTCAAATCCCTCCATTGCCTCATCCCTCACTATCTCTGTAATCTCCTCCTGCCCGACAACCCTCTGATATATCTCTGCTCCTCTAATTCTGGCCTCTTGTGCATTCCTGATTTTAATTACTCCACCATCGCTGGCCGCACCTTCAGTTGCCTCGGTCCAGAGCTCGGGAATATCCTCCCTACACAGCTCTACCTCTCCACCTCACTTTTATCCTTTCAGACACTCCTTTAAAAGTTGCCTCTTTGACCAAGCTTTTGGTCTCCTAACCTAATATCTGCATTTGTGGTTCAGTGTTACACTTTGTTTCATAATGCTGCTGTGAAGTACCTTTGGATAAGTTCTTGTTGAAGTTTTCCAGACATGATTTGTCATTAGCATATCCGTGCTGCTTGAAATTTATTACGCTATGTTTTTCCAACCAACGAATATTTCTGTTCTGGGTTGTGAAATTTCCCCACCACTGACGTCAGATGGACTGGACACTACAGGGTCTACTCCATCTCTCCATTTGTAATCAGGGTGTAACATTTACAACCCTCCTGTCCTCTGTCACCATTCCCATATCCAAGGAGAATTGAAAGATTCTGTCATGTGCCTCTACCAGTTCCACCATTCCTTCCTTCAGCAATCCTTATACATCCCATCCCTACTGGATAAATGTTCTATTTTATTCTGGTACAAAAGGTGTTGGATTGAAAGGGGTTAACTGAAACTGTTTGTTTAGTGACTGTAATTAATGTCAGTCTCCATGGACTCTAATTGTGTCACTGGAGGGTTTCCCTCTTCTATTAATAAGGGACTGCTTTCAATGTGTTATTCCATAGTGTTAGCGGGAGCATCAGCCCCAGCACTAACAGGGAGGAATAGCTCCTGAGAGAGGGAGAGGATAGATCAGAATCTGAGAACAATAGATTGAAATGTTACAACAATGGATCAGAATCTGAGAACAATTGACTGGAATGTTACAACAATGGTACAGAATCTCAGAACAATAGACTGGAATGTTACAACAATGGGCAGGAGTTTCATCTGGGAGTTTGACTCTCTTTCTGCAAATTATGGTCGGTTCTCATTAGACTATCGGATCTTTCTCGCATTGAAGTTTATGCAACACTTTTACTATCCTATCCTTGCTATTATCGGTGTCCCTGGTAAGTCTCTCCATCTAGCTATGAATGTTATAAACTAAGTTTAGCAACATTAATGTTCTTGTCATTTACTCTGCCCTCCTTGCTGCATTTGTTATCCCTGGCAAAACTCTATCTCCGGCTATGAGATCTATAAACCATTGCTACTTGTATTAGAGTTCATGTAAGTTACTCTACCATCTTTTCTGTTGTTGCTGCCCCTGCTAAGTCCCTATTTCCCGCTAAGTGTTTCACTGTTTCACTGAAATAATGTTCTTTCAATTTAAATTTTGGGAAGAGTGGAGCTCGTGCCATCAGTCTCCATAGGAAATTCTGTCCATATCCATGAACACGTACCCCTAACTGGCTAATATCTGAGGTTCAAACAGACAGTTTGCATCCTCTGCGTTCTATGTAACCCTGAGCTGAGTTCTGACCCCTTAATCTCTCCAGGACCAACCTTGCCGACTACCAGCTCTGTAATATCACCCGTCTGCCTCAGCTCATCTGATACATAAATCCTCATCTGTGCCCTTGTTAACACAGATAGAAACACATAGAAGCACACATAGAAAATAGGAGCAGGAATAAGCCATTCGGCCCTTCGAGCCTGCCCAGCCAATCATTATGATCATGGCTGATCATCCAACTCAATGACTTGTTCCCACTTTCCCCCCATATCCTTTGATCCCTTTCATCCTAAGAGCTATATCTAACTGCTTCTTGAAAACATGCAATATTTTGTACTCAACTGCTTCCTGTGGTAGCGAATTCCACAGGCTCATCACTCTCTGGGTGTAGGAATTTCGCATCTCAGTCCTGAAAGGTTTACTTCATATCCTTAGACTATGACCCCTGGTTCTGGACTCCCCCACCATCGGGGACATCCTTCCTGTATCTGCTTTGTCAAGTCCAGTTAGAATTTTATAGGTTCCTATGAGATCCCCGCATCATTCTTCTGAACTCCAGCGAACATAATCCAAACCGACTCAATCTCTACTCATACGTCAGTCCCGCCATCCAGGGAATCAATCTGGTAAGCCTACAGCAAGAACATCCTTCCTTAGATAAGGAGACCAAAGCAGCACACAATATTCCACGTGTGGCCTCACCAAAGCCCTGTATAATTGCATCCCTGCACCTGTACTCGAATCCTCTCGCTGTGAAGGCCAACGTACCATTTGCCTTCTTTACTGTCCTTTGCACCTGCATGCTTACCTTCAGTGACTGGTGTACAAGTACACCCAGCTCTCCTTGCATATTCCCCTCTCTCAGTTTATAGCCATTCAGATAATAATCTGCCTTCCTGTTTTTGCTACCAAAGTGGATAACCTCACATTTATCCACATTGTACTGCATCTGCCATGCATTAGCCCACTCACTCAAATTGTCCAAATCGTCCTGAAGCCTCTCTTCATCCTCCTCACAACTTACCATCCCACTCAGTTTTGTGTCTTCTGCAAATTTGGAGATATTACACTTATTTCCCTCATCGAAATCAGTAATATATATTGTGAATAACTGGGGTCCTAGCACCGATCCCTGTGGTACCCAACTCGTCACTGCCTGCCATTCGGGAAAGAAAGACCCATTAATTCCTCCTCTCAGGTTTCCTGTCTGCCAACCAATTTTCTATCTATCACAATACACTAGCACCAATCTCATGCGCTTTAATTTTACAGGCTAATCTGTTATGTGGGACTTTGACGAAAGCCTTCTGAAAGTCCAAATAAACCACATCCACTGTCTCCCCCTCATCAACTCTACGGGTTACATCCTCGAAGAATTCTTGTAGATTTGCCAAGCATGATTTCCGTTTCGTAAATCCATGCTGACCCTGTCCGATTCTACCACTTTTCTACAAGTGCTCTGCTATAAAATCGTTGATAATGGACTCTAGAACTTTCCCCGCTACCGACGTCAGGCTGACTGGTCTATAATTCCCTGCTTTCTCTCAACCTCCCTGGGGTTACTTTAGTTACCCTCCAATCTGTAGGAAATGTTCCAGAATCTATAGAATCTTGTCAGATGACCACCAATACATCCATTATTTCTCGGACCGCTTCCTTCAGTACTCTGGGATGTAGATTATCAGGCCCTGGGAATTTATCGGCCTTCAATACCATCAATTTCTCCAACACCATTTCTCTACTAATACAGATTTCCTTAAGTTACTCTCTCTCACTAAACCCTGTGTTCCCCAACATTTATGATATGGTATTTGTTTGCTTATTTGTGAAGACAGAACCAAAGTATGCATTTAGTTGGTCAGCCATTTCTTTGTTCCCCATAATTAATTCCCCTGTTTCTGACGGTAAGGGACCTACATTTGTCTTGACCAATCTTTAAATCTGTTAAATCCACTCTTGACTATTCCAATTATATCCTGATCACCCTCCCAGTTATAAACCTCGATAAAGCACAGCCCATCTAGAACCTGCTGCCTGTAAAGAGGGTGTAGAAGGGTGGGTTAGTAAATTTGCAGATGACACTAAGGTCGGTGGAGTTGTGGATAGTGCCGAAGGATGTTGTAGGGTACAGAGAGACATAGATAGGCTGCAGAGCTGGGCTGAGAGATGGCAAATGGAGTTTAATGCGGAAAAGTGTGAGGTGATTCACTTTGGAAGGAGTAACAGGAATGCAGAGTACTGGGCTAATGGGAAGATTCTTGTTAGTGTAGATGAGCAGAGAGATCTTGGTGTCCAGGTGCATAAATCCCTGAAGGTTGCTAACCAGGTTAATAGGGCTGTCAAGAAGGCATATGGTGTGTTAGCTTTTATTAGTAGGGGGGTCGAGTTTCGGAGCCACGAGGTCATGCTGCAGCTGTACAAGACTCTGGTGAGACCGCACCTGGAGTATTGCGTGCAGTTCTGGTCACCGCATTATAGGAAGGATGTGGAAGCTATGGAAAGGGTGCAGAGGAGATTTACTAGGATGTTGCCTGGTATGGAGGGAAGGTCTTACGAGGAAAGGCTGAGGGACTTGAGGTTGTTTTCGTTGGAGAGAAGGAGGAGGAGAGGTGACTTAATAGAGACATATAAGATGATCAGAGGGTTAGATAGGGTGGATAGTGAGCGTCTTTTTCCTCGGATGGTGATGGCAAACACGAGGGGACATAGCTTCAAGTTGAGGGGTGATAGATATAGGACAGATGTGAGAGGTAGTTTCTTTACTCAGAGAGTAGTAAGGGCGTGGAATGCCCTGCCTGCAGCAGTAGTAGATTCGCCAACATTAAGGGCATTTAAGTGGACATTGGATAGACACATGGAAGAAAATGGAATAGTGTAGGTCAGACGGTTTCACAGCTCGGCGCAACATCGAGGGCCGAAGGGCCTGTACTGCGCTGTAATATTCTAATTCTGATTCTAAACTAATTCACTTCAAATCCTGATCACCCATCACCCCAAATCCTGATCACCCATCACCCCAAATCCTGATCACCCATCACCCCTGTGCTCACTGATCTACTTTGGCTCCGGGACCGGCAGCACCTTAAATTTAATATTTTCATTCATGTGTTTGAACCTCACCCTCAATTAGTCCCATTGCCCTATCCATTCCCATATTGCTGCCTTCAAGTCTGTTCTTCAATTCCCATTGAAAAGAAGGCTTCTTTCCCTCTGTTTCTGTCTATGGCAGGTATTCTCAGCTTTGCAGTGTCACTGGGCCCAATGCCATGGACGTTTGGATCCATGAAATGGTATGAGCTGAGCTGCCGGCCACTTCCAGTGCTCCAGGCCTGGACAGGACTCTTGTCCCTGTTCACCAAGTATGTGCTGGTAGTGTGCAGAGGGATCTGATCTGACACCAATCAGCCATTCCAGCAGCTTTGCTATACGTCTTTGATATGAAGTGATGCGGGGGGGGGGGGGGGGGGCGGGAGGGGGGGGTACATTGAGCAGTGTGAGAGGTTGGTGGCGTTGAGTGTATGAGATGCCATGTGGAGACGACTTCACTGACATTGACCAACAGTGTGAGCTCATTAAACTTCTTCTGGCTCTGCTGCCAGTTCCTCGGGGCCAGACCTCTTGCATTGACCTCCCTGGCCACCTGCTCCCATTCCCTTCGGAAGACGTTCCTTAAGGGTCTCCGCCCCACCCCACAGAAACAGGGCCTCTCTCCTACGGTCACCCTCCATGACTAGGGCCTCCAGCACCACAGCTGTGAGCAGCAGAGCCCTCTTTCTGTCCTTGTATTCCATTTACATCGTCTCCAATTGCAGCATTCACAGTCAGCAGCAGCAGCCTCCTGTGATTCAGTACAGCTTCCCTTTAAGAGGGACAGACTAGCTTTAAGAGCTGAATCCTGGCTGAAGCACGTGCCAGACTCACACACAGTTAGGTCCCTGTTAAGCTTGCAGATAGACAGCAGTGCGGGTCACCCTGGGCAGCACGTAGAATTCATGAAAATGAGGAGACAGCAGGAAGCTTGTGTGTCACCTGCCTCAACAGGAACGGGCACGGGCAGATCACGAATCACAATCCCTACCCCTGAAAACTGGTCCAAACGTCTCTTCCACTCTGTCTCTATTTTCCTTCCCCTCTTTCACCCTTTCTCCCTCTCTCTCTTTGTCTCTTGTTCAAATAATCAGAGATTGATGCAGCACAGAAGGAGGCTATTCGGTCCGTTGTGTCAGTGCTGTCTCTTTGAAAGAGATATCTAATTAGTTCCACTCCCTCCTCTTTCCCCAGACTCCTATTGTTTTTTTTCCTTGTCATGTTTTTGTTAAATTCCCTTTTGAAAGATATCATTGAATCTGCTTCTACCATGATTTCAGGCAGTCAAATCCAGATCACAACCATAGAACGATAGGCCCAAATATCCGTCGAAAGGTTACGGCACAGAATAAGGTTATTCAGCCCATCGTGTCTCTGCTGGCTGAAAAAAACTAGTCGCCCAATCTAATCCCATCTTCCAGCCGCTGGTCCATGGCCTTACCAGTTACAGCACCTCAGGTGTAGGTCCAGGTACCTTTTAAAATAATTGATGGCTTCTGGCTCCATCACCGTTCCTGGCATTGAATTTCAGACACCCACCACCCTCTGGGTGAAAAGGTTTTCCCTCATGTCCCCTCTGATCCGTCTACCAATCACTTTGAAACTGTGCCAACTGGTAATTGACCTCTCTGCTAGGGGAAACATGTCCTTCCTGGCTACTCTACCTGGGCCCCTCATAATTTTGTACACCTTAATTAAGTCACACCTCAGTCTCCTCTGTTCTAAAGAAAACAATCTTAGCCTATCCAATCTTTCATCATGGATGCAATGTTCCATCACTGGCAACATTCTTGAAAATATTCTCTGTACTCTCTCCAAAGCAATTATGTCCTTCCTGTAATGTGGTGACCAGAACAGTACACAATACTCCAGCTGTGGACTAACCAGTGTTTTATACAATTCCAGCATTACATCCCTACTTTTGTATTCTATATATCGGCCAGTAAAAGAAAGCATTCCATATGCCTTCTTCACCTCTCTGTCTACCTGTCCTGCCACCTTCCAGGACCTGTGGACATAAATTCCAAGGTCTCTAACTTCTTCTACCCCTTTCACTATCCTCCTGTCTGTTGTGTATTCCCTCGCTTTATTTGCCCTTCCCAAATGCATTACATCACAGTTCCCCAGATTGACTTCCATTTGCCACTTTTCCATCCACTCAACCAAACCATTTACACCATTGATATCATTTTGGAGTCTGCAGCTATCTTCTTCACTATTAACTACAAGACCAATTTTTGTGTCATCAGCAAATTTTCCAATCATACCTCCCGGATTTAAGTCTAAATCATTGATATACATCACAAATTGCAATGGACCCAACACTGAGACCTGTGGAACGCCACTGGAGACCGCTTTCCATTCGCAAATAACATCTGTCGACTATTACCTTTTGTTTCCTGACATTGATCCAATTTTGGATCCAACTTGACATTCCCCTGTATCTCGTAAGCTTTTACTTTTCTGAACAGTCTGCCACGTGGGACTTTACGAAAATCCATGTCGACCACATCCACTGCACTACCTTTATCAATCCTTCTTGCTACTTCTTCACAAAACTTAATTATGTGAGTAAGGTAAGACCTTCCATTAACAAATCCATGCTGACTATCCCAGATTAATCTTTGCCTTTCTAAGTGACAGTTTATCGTAGCTCTGAGAATTGATTCTAATAATTTGCCCACCGATATCCGACTAAAGGCCTGCTCGGGTCTGGAAATAAAACCCGACCGAACCCGACAGAACAACATCGGACCCGAGTCCCAGCCGGCCCGAGCCTGACATGAACATATTGCACTCACTGTACTTAGCATTTTTGGATGGAATGGAAGGAAGCTGCTGCATGAGCGCGGTGACATCATAGAAACACTTACTTTCTCACTGCGCAGACTCAGAGTCTGTTGAGTCCAGATGCACGTTTCCCTCCTTGACGTCCCAGACTCCCAGCTCAGGCAGGCTTTTAAAATGTTGATGCTTACTTACTCTACTTCCCTTTTTCTCACAGCCGATCCAAATGAAGTACTGTGTGTGTCCGACCCAACCCGAGTCTGAAAGCCGGATCTGGAAGAGCGATCCGATCCGTCCCGAACCCGACATATGTCGTCGGGTCTTGTCCGGTTTTGGTCGGGTAGCTGGCCTTGAGCTCAGACTGAAACGCCTATAATTATTTGGCTTATCCTTGGCACCATTTTTAAACATTGGTATTCCGTTCACAGACCTCCAATGGTCTGGTACCTCTCCTGTATCTAGTGAGAATCTGAAGATGATCCTCGGAGCATCTGCTATTTCCTCCCTGGCTTCCTTTAATAGCCTGGGATACAATTTATCTGGTCCTGGCGATTTATCCACTTTCAAGGATGTCAGAACCTCTAGTACTTCCTCTCTCATTGTTCTTATCATATCTAATATTTCACAGACCTCCTCTTTAGCTATAATGTCTGCATCATCTCTCTCCTTTGTGAAGACAGAGACTCAGTAAGGACCCTGCCCACATCTTCTGCATCCACGCATAAACTACCTTGTACATCTCTGATATGCCCTCTCCTTTCCTTAGTTATCCTTTTATTCCTAATGTACTGATAAACCATCTTTCTGTTTTCCTTGATTCTACCTGCCAATATTTTTGACGTCCTCTCTTTGCTTTTCTAATTACCTTTTTTACTTCACCCCTGCACATTCTTTACTCCTCTCGGCTTTCTAAAGTAGTGTTTGTTTGTGACTGTCATAAGCATCGTTTATTCTGATTTATCTTACCCTATGTGTTTCCAGATAACCGGGGGCTCTAAATTTGACAACACACTGTGCAAGAAAATTCTCTTCATTTTGCCTCTGATTCTTTGCCCATTACCTTAAATCTGCATAATTTTAATGATGTTGTGAGCACAGTCCTAGCAAATACAGACCAGTTAGTTTAACATCAGTGGTGGGTCATGTTTTACAAATAATAATTAGAGAAGAAATCAACAGAAACTTGGAGGGGTTTGAGTTAATGATGGATGGCAAGCACGTATTTGTAGGAACATAAGAGCAGGAGTAGACCATTCAGCCCATCGACCCTGCTCCGTCATTCAATTAGATCATGTCTGATCATCTACCACAATGTCACTTTCCCATGCTATCCCTTGAAGCCATTTGTCTCCTGAAATCCATTGATTTCAGTCTTGAACATGCTCAGTGTTGATCTTCCACAGCCTCTGTGTTGGTGAATTCCAAAGATTTACCACCCTCTGAGTGAAGAAATTCTTCTTCATCTCAGTCTTAAATTGCTTACCCCTTACTCTGAGATTATGTCCCCTGGTTCAAGACTCACCACCCAGGGGTGGATCTGCATCCACCCCGTCACCCCCTGTAAAAAATTTGCATGAGATCACTTCTCATTTTTTGAAAGCCGGGAGAATACAGGCCCAGTTTTCTCAATCTCTTCTCATCCGACAATCCTGCCATCCTAGGGATTGCCTGCTGAACCTCAGTTTCACTACCTGCATGGCAAATATATCCTTCTTGAGACAAGGAGACCAAGACTGTACACAATACTCCGGGTGCAGTCTCACCAAATGTGTATACAATTGCAGCCAGACATCTTTACTCCTGTACTCAAAAACCCTTGAGATGGAAGCCAACATACCATTTGCCTTCCAAACTGATTGGTGCACCTGCACACTGGCCTTTAGTGACTCATGAACAAGGAGACCCACGTCCCTTTGGAAATCAACACTTCCCAACCTCTCACCAGTCAAAAATATACTGTCTTTCTGTTTTTGTTTTACTGTAGTGGATCACTTGATACTTATTCATATTATATTCCAGCTGCCATATTCTTGCCCATTCTCTTCGCCAGCCAAATCCGCTTGAAGCCTCCTTGCATCCTCCTCACAACTAACTTTCCCACCTAGTTTTGTATCATCAGCAAATTTGTAAATATTACATTTGGTCCCCACATCCAAATCATCTATATAGATTGTGAACAGCTGTGGCCCTAGTACTGATCCTTGTGGTACCCCCACTCGGAACAGTCTGCCATCCTAAGAATGACCCGTTTATTCCCATTCTCTCTTTTCTGCATGTTAACCAATCAATCCATGCCAGCATATTACCCCAATCACATGTGCTGTAATTTTGTTTACTAACCTCCTGCATGGGATCTTATCAAAAGCCTTCTGTAAATCCAAATGCACCACACCCACTGGTTCTCCTTTAGTAATGCTGCAAGTAATATCCTCAAAAAACTTCAACAGATTTGTTACACATGATACCGCTTTCATAAATCCCCTTTGACTCTGCCAATTTTATCATTATGTTCTAAGTTCCAGTTATCACATCCTTTACAATAGATTCTCAGATTTTTCCTATTACTGATGTTAAACTAACAGGTGTGTAGTTCTCATTCTCCCTCTCCCACCCTTCTTAAATAGTGGGATAGATTTGCTACATTCCAGTCTTCAGGATCTCTTCCAGAATCTATAGAAGATTGAAAGATGCCAACCAATACATCCACCATCCCGATTGCCACCAGTTGTTGGGAAAATGCTGGGACTCTATTCCAGAGGATGTGATAAATGGACAGTTGGATAATAATCTGCTTGGGCATCGTAAACATGGATTTATGAATGAGAAATCATCATTGACGAACCTGTTGGAGTTTTATTGAGGCTGTTACTAACTGAATTGAGAAAGGGGAGTTGGTGGACGTGTTATACTTGGATTTTCAGAAGGTTTTTGATAAAGTCCCCCACAGGAGGTTGGTTAGCAACATTAACGTACATGGGATAGGAGGTAAATACTGGCATGGATTAAAGATTGGTTAACAGGCAGAAGACAGAGAGTAGGAAGAAACGGGTCATTCTCACTTTGGCAGGCTGTGACTGGTTGGGTACCGCAAGGATCAGTACTTGGGCCCCAGCTGTTAACATTATATGTCAATGATTTGGATGTGGGGACCAAATGTAGTATTTCCAAGTTCGCAGATGACACAAAACTAGGTGGGAATGCATGTTGTGAGGTAGATGCAATATGTCTTCAAGGGGATTTGGACAGACATAGTGACTGGGCAAGAACATGGCAAATGGAATGTAATATGGGCAAATATGAGGTTATCCACTTTGGTAAGAGGAACAGATGTGCAGAGTATTTCTTAAATAGTGAAAAATTAGAAAGTGTAGATGTACAAACGGACCCGGGTGTCAGTAAATCACTGAAAACTAACATGCAGGTGCAGCAAGCAATTAGGAAGGCTAATGTTCTGTTAGCCTTTATCACAAGATGATTTGAGTACAGGAGTTGTGAAGTCTTACTTCATGTGTATAGAACCTTGCTTAGACCACACCTGGAATATTGTGTGCAGTTTGGGTCCCCTTACCTTAGGAAGGATATTATTGCCATAGAGGGAGTGCAATGAAGGTTCACCAGACTTGTTCCCGGGATGGCGGGACTGTTCTATGAAGGGAGATTGGAGAAACTGGGCCGGTATTCTAGAGAGTTTCAAAGAATGTGTCGTGATCGCATTGAAACGTACGAAATAATTAAAGGGATAGACATCGTAGATGCATGTGCGAAAATTCCCCTGGTTGCGGAGTCCAGAACTAATGGATACAATTTCAAAATAAGGGGGAAGCCATTTAGGACAGAGATGAGGAGAAAAGTTTGACTCAGAGGTTTCTGAATCTTTGGAATTCTGCATCCCAGGCGGATGTGGAATCTCAGTCGTTGAGTATATTTAAAGTATAGATTGACAGATTTCTAACTACAAATGACAAAAAAGGGGATATGGAGATTATGTGTGAAAAAGGCATTGATATGGATGATCAGCCATGGTCATATTGAATGGTGGAGCAGCCTCGATGGGCTGAATGGCCTACTCCTGCTCCTTTGCCCCTATGTTCGGAAGCTGCTTAACACTTTCAAACTCGAGGTCAGTTTAGTCAGGCTGCTTTCTGAGGGTTTGGAATGTTTGACGGTACACTTCCGGTACTATCTCATGTACACCCAGGATAGCAATTTTAGTCATCTCATAATCTGATGAACTTTCATCTGGCAATAGTGAATAAATCTCATGGGATTTTCCTGTTACTTTGTTTTGTAAAAACAGTGTCCAGCTCTCTGCTGGCCATTTCGGTTGCTTTACAAGCTTTTCAAAAGTGACGAAAGATTCTGCCACATCCTCCTCATTGAACTTTGTCATGAACTGGGAGAACTTTAAGAGCTCAGTACATTTTCCTGAGCTAGGGGTAGCTCCCTCAATAGCTGTGCCTTCACTGGGTGTATCGGTCTTCCTCCAGTTGTTTGAGCCGCCTTAACTCCCTTTCCTCCTTCTCCTTCTGGAACACTCTGACTTTTTCCCTTTCGTGACACTCACTCTGCTCCTTCTCGCTCTCTCTGGAATTCTAATTCTAGTCTATTCTGTTCTAGTTCTACCTTAGCTAACATTATTCTATCTGTTAGTGATTCTAACCCTGTTTGAGTCTTCAGCTTCAAGTGAAATATGTTTGGCCAAAAGTCTTAGGATTTCGGGTTTCCTACCTTTTGGACAGAGAGTAATCCCTAACTGTCCAGCTACATTACTCAACTTTTCAACAGGCAGGCGTTTTGACCTGTACCGAGTTACTTAACTCTGTATGCAACTCCTTTCTTGGGAATGTAACTCCTTTAGGAAGAAAGGGAGGGAAAGAGGAAACTACAGGCAAGTTAGCATCACATCTGTCTGAGGTAAAATGTTAGAAGCTATTATTAAAGACAGTGTGGCTGGCACTTAGAACAATTCAACGTAATCAGGCAGAATCAAAATGGTTTTATGAAAAGGAAATCATGTTTAATCAATTTGTTGGAGTTCTTTGAAGAGGTAACATGTGCTGTGGAGAAAGGGGAACCGGTGGATGTACTGTACATCGATTTCCAGGATGCAATAGATAAGGTGCCACATCAAAGGTTTTGTGAAAATAAAAGCTCATGATGAAGGGGGTAACATGTTGGCATGGATAGAAGATTGGTTAGCTAACAGAAAACAGGCAGTAGGCATAAATGGGTCACTTTCTGGCTGGCAAGATGTAACGAGTGGTGTGCCACAGGGATCAGTACTGGGACCTCAACTTTTTACAATTTATATAAATGACTTGGATGAAGAGACCGAAGGCATGGTTGCTAAATTTGCTGATGAGACAAATATGAGTAAGAAAGTAACATGTGACGGGGACATAAGGAGGCTGTAAATGAATGTAGATAGGTTAAGTGAGTGCGTAAAGACCTGGGAAATGGAGTATAATGCGGGAAATTGGGAAATTGTCCATTTTGGCAGGAATTATACGAAAAAGAAGCATATTATCTAATGGTGAGAGATTGCAGAGCTCTGAGATGCAGAGGGATCTGGGTGTCCGTGTGCATGAATCACAAAATGTTAGTATGCATGTTCAGAAAGTAATTAGGAAAGCTAATAGAATGTTATCGTTTATCGTAAGGGTAATTGAATACAAAAGTAGGGATGTTATGCTTCAGCTATAGGGGGCATAGGTGAGACCACATCTGGAGTACTGTGTACATTACTGGTCTCCTTATTTAAGGAAGGATGTAAAAGCATTGGAAGCAATTCAGAAAAGGTTTACCAGACTAATACCTGGAATGAGTGGGCTGTCTTATGAGGGAATATTGGAAAGGCTCGGCTTATATCCACTGGAATTTAGAAGGGTAAGTGGCGACTTGATTTGAACATCTAAGATCATGAGCGGTCTTGACAGGGTGCATGTGGAAAGATGTGTGTATCTGGGTGTATCTAGAATTAGGGGTCACTATTTAAAAATGAGGGGTCGCCCATTTAAAACAGAGATGAGGAGATTTTTTTTTTCTCTGAGGGTTGTGAGCCTTTGGAATTCTCTTCCTCAAAAGGCAGTGGAAGAGACTCTTTAAGTGTGTGTAAGGCAGAGATAGATAGATTCTTGATAAGCAAGGGGGTGGAAGATTATCGAGGGTAGGTGGTAATGTGGAGTTGAGGTTTCAATCAGATTGGTTATGATCTTACAGAATGGCAGAGCAGTCTTGAGGGACCGAGTTGCCTGCACCTGCTCCTAATTCATATGTTCATATGTTCGTATGCTCTGTCTTCGAACGTGGGCATTTCAGTGTTCCAGCAGTGAAAACAACAATAAAGCCTGCATTGACATTTTCAGTTTAGTCTACTTCAACGCCAGGAGTATCCGGAATAAGGTGGGTGAGCTTGCAGCATGGCTTGGTACCTGGGATCTCGATGTAGTTACCATTCCGGAGACATGGGTAGAGCAGGGGCAGGAATGGATGTTGCAGGTTCCGGGATTTAGATGTTTCAGTACGAACAGAGAAGATGGTAAAAGAGGAGGGGGTGTGGCATTGTTAATCAAGGAGAGTATTACAGCGGCAGAAAGGACGTTTGAGGACTCGTCCACTGAGGTAGTATGGGCCGAGGTTAGAAACAGGAGAGGAGAAGTCACCCTGTTGGGAGTTTTCTATAGACCTCCGAATAGTTCCAGAGATGTAGAGGAAAGGATAGCGAAGATGATTCTCGACAGGAGCGAGAGTAACAGGGTAGTGGTTATGGGGGACTTTAACTTACCAAATATTGACTGGAAATACTATAGTTCGAGTACTTTAGATGGGTCTGTTTTTGTCCAGTGTGTGCAGGAGGGTTTTCTGACACAGTATGTAGACAGGCCAACCAGGGGCGATGCCACATATGATTTGGTACTGGGTAATGAACCCGGCCAGGTGTGAGATTTAGATGTAGGTGAGCACTTTAGTGATAGTGATCACAATTCGGTTAGGTTTACCTTAGCGATGGGCAGGGACAGGTATATACCGCAGGGCAGGAATTATAGCTGCGGGAAAGGAAATTATGATGCGATTAGGCAAGATTTAGGATGCGTAGGATGGGGAAGGAAACTGCAGGGGATGGGCACAATCGAAATGCGGCGCTTATTCAAGGAACAGCTACTGCGTGTCCTTGATAAGTATGTACCTGTCAGGCAGGGAGGAAGTTGTCGAGCGAGGGGGCCGTGGTTTCCTAAAGAAGTTGAAGCGCTTGTCAAAAGGAAGAAGAAGGCTTATGTTAGGATGAGACGTGAAGGCTCAGTTAGGGCGCTTGAGAGTTACAAGCTAGCCAGGAAGGATCTAAAGGGAGAGCGAAGAAGAGCAAGGAGAGGACACGAGAAGTCATTGGCGGATAGGATGAAGGAAAACCCTAAGGCTTTCTATAGGTATATCAGGAATAAAAGAATGACTGGAGTTAGATTAGGGCCAATCAAGGATAGTAGTGGGAAGTTGTGTGTTGAATCAAAGGAGATAGGGGAAGTGTTAAATGAATATTTTCCGGCAGTATTTACAGTAAAGAAAGAAAATGTTGTCGTGGAGAATACTGAGATTCAGACTACTAGGCTAAATGGGATTGAGGTTCACAAGGAGGATCTGTTAGCAATTTTGGAAAGTGTGAAAATAGGTAAATCCCCTGGGCCAGATGGGACTTATCCTTGAATTCTCTGGGAAGCCAGGGAGGAGATTGCAGAGCCTTTGTCCTTGATCTTTACGTCGTCATTGTCGACAGGAATAGTGCCGGAAGACTGGAGGATAGCAAATGTTGTCCCCTTGTTCAAGAAGGGGAGTAGAGACAGCCCTGGTAATTATAGACCTGTGAGCCTTACTTCGGTTGTGGGTAAAATGTTGGAAAAGGTTATAAGAGACAGGATTTATAATCATCTTGAAAAGAATAAGTTCATTAGCGATAGTCAGCACGGTTTTGTGAAGGGTAGGTCGTGCCTCACAAACCTTATTGAGTTTTTCGAGAAGGTGACCAAACAGGTGGATGAGAGTAAAGCAGTGGATGTGGTGTATATGGATTTCAGTAAGGCGCTTGATAAGGTTCCCCACGGTAGGCTATTGCAGAAAATACGGAAGTATGGGGTTGAAGGTGATTTAGAGCTTTGGATCAGACATTGGCTAGCCTAAAGAAGACAGAGGGTGGTGGTTGATGGAAAATGTTCATCCTGGAGTTTAGTTACTAGTGGTGTACCGCAAGGATCTGTTTTGGGGCCACTGCTGTTTGTCATTATTATAAAGGACCTGGAAGAGGGTGTAGAAGGGTGGGTTAGTAAATTTGCGGATGACACGAAGGTCGGTGGAGTTGTGGATAGTGCCGAAGGATGTTGTAGGGTACAGAGGGAGATAGATAGGCTGCAGAGCTGGGCTGAGAGATGGCAAATTGAGTTTAATGCGGAAAAGTGTGAGGTGATTCACTTTGGAAGGAGTAACAGGAATGCAGAGTACTGGGCTAATGGGAAGATTCTTGGTAGTGTAGATGAGCAGAGAGATCTTGGTGTCCAGGTACATAAATCCCTGAAAGTTGCTACCCAGGTTAATAGGGCTGTTAAGAAGGCATATGGTGTGTTAGCTTTTATTAGTAGGGGGATCGAGTTTCGGAGCCACGAGGTCATGCTGCAGCTGTACAAAATTCTGGTGAGACCGCACCTGGAGTATTGCGTGCAGTTCTGGTCACCGCATTATAGGAATGATGTGGAAGCTATGGAAAGGGTGCAGAGGAGATTTACTAGGATGTTGCCTGGTATGGAGGGAAGGTCTTACGAGGAAAGGCTGAGGGACTTGTGGTTGTTTTCGTTGGAGAGAAGGAGGAGGAGAGGTGACTTAATAGAGACATATAAGATAATCAGAGGGTTAGATAGGGTGGGTAGTGAGAGTCTTTTTCCTCGGATGGTGATGGCAAACACGAGGGGACATAGCTTTAAGTTGAGGGGTGATAGATACAGGACAGATGTTAGAGGTAGTTTCTTTACTCAGAGAGTAGTAGGGGCGTGGAACGCCCTGCCTGCAACAGTAGTAGACTCGCCAACTTCAACTGCATTTAAATGGTCATTGGATAGACATATGGATGAAAATGGAATAGTGTAGGTCAGATGATTTCACAGGTCGGCGCAGCATCGAGGGCCGAAGGGCCTGTACTGCACTGTAATGTTCGAATTCTAATTCTAAAAAAAAAGTTTTTTCTCAGGATCAATTGTTTGTCCCTACTTCCGATTTCTCATTTGTTGTTGGTTTACGATCACTCGAACCTCCAGATTTCTGTGACAGCCAGGTGAGGAGGGGTTCCAGGCTCCCCTCTTGTCTTATATCTTATTTCACCACAACAGAGTTTATTCCTTTTTAGCAGTGGGCGTGCTGACCACCTCAGTGAGTTTTTTACCTTCTCTCTTTATTGTGATCGTGAAAGAGCCAATAGGACAGGTTTAAACAAGAGGTGAGTTTATTATACTTAACAATCTAAGCTGTATCTAAATAAAATGATAAAAATATACGCAACACATTCACGCACACACTCACACGAGAATCACACACAAATAAATTAGAGTGAGGAATATATTTGTGATGGATTAGTGTCCAGAATAAATAAATTTTAAAGAAAAACGTCTGTGAAGTTGGATAATTCTCTGGTCTGCATTTTCCCACCTTTAGTTATGCGTTTCATGTCATCTGCAAGAGCTGAAATTATGTTTTTTTTTACGCATACGTTTGTGTCAGTTATATATCTATCTATATGCCAGGAACGGGACTGGTCCTAATACAGACTCCTGAGAAACAGCACTGCATACTCCCCCTCCCCCAGTCTGAACAATGTCTGTTCACCACTTCTCTCTGCTTTCTGTCCATGAGTCAGTATCATATCCACACTGTCACTGTCACATTAGTCCATATGTTCCATTTTTCATAACAAGTCTATGAAATGTCATTTGATCACCGGTCTTTTGAAATTCTGTGCACATAACACAAAACATGTTATCCTCATCAACACTCACAGTTATGTCATCAACGAACTTGATCAGGATTATCAGAGATGATTTTCCATCAACCTATCCGTGCTGTTTGTTATTTATTATCCCATGTTTTTCCAAGAAAGATATATTTTTGTGCTGGGTTCTGGCCTCTAGTAATTTCCAACCACTGACATTAGACTGACTGGTCAGTAATTACAGGATTTATATAATCACTCCTTTTGTAACAGGGAGTAACAATTACAGCCCTCCAGTCCTCTGTCATGACTCCCATATCCAAGGAGGATTGGAAGACTCTGACCAGTGCCTCTGCTATTTCCACCATTCCTTCCCTCAGCAACCGTCTCCATTGTTTTATCAATCACTGCATAGTGTTCAGTTTTCCGAATCAGTCTATTGAATGCAACTTGATCAAACACCTTTTGAAAGTCTATAAATATAACTTAAATCACACCACCCTCATCAACCCTCTCCATTGTTTTATCAAATAACTCCATCATGTTTACCTCACCACCACCTCTCTCCTCTCCTCCACTGCTGTTAAATTATCCAACTGCTTATCCGATATCCAGCACTGGATGAGCAGAGATTTCCTCCAATTAAATATTGTGAAGATTGAGGCCATTGTTTTCCCTGCCCAGTCCAAATCTGTTCCCTTGTTATTGATTCCATCCCTCTCCCTGGTAACAGTCTCAGATTCAGACAGTCTGTTTGCAACATTGGTGTAATATTTGGGACAACAGTAATAGGCATATGGACAAATGTGGGTTAATTAAGGAAAATCAGCACGGATTTGTTAAGGGAAAATGGTGTTTAACAAACTGGCTGGAGTTTTTTGAAGAGGTAAAAAGGAAGCTTGATGAGGACAATGCTGTTGGTATGGTTTAAATGGAATTCCAAAAAGCATTTGATAAAGTGGCACACAACAGACTTGTGAGCAAACTTATAGCTCATCGAATAATAAAGGACAGTAGCAACATGAAACTAAACTGGTTGAGTGACAGGAAACAGAGAGTAGTGATTAATGGATGCTTTTCGGGTTGGAGAAAAGTTTGTAGTGGAATCAAAACAAAATACTGCATATGCTGGAAATCTGAAATAAAAACAGAAAGTGCTGGAAATACTCAGCAGCGTCTGTGGAGAGAGAAACAGAGTTAATGTTCCAGGCTTGTGACATTTCATCAGAACTGGATTAGGTTAGAAATGTAATAGGTTTTAAGCAAGTGAAGCGGGAGTGGAGGGTGTAAACACAAGAACAGAAATGTAGTCATGAGAGCGGGGGTGGGGGATAGAGTGTGTTGAAATGACAAGCGAGTGGAAGCTCGGGGTCATGCTTTTGGACTGAGCGGAGGTGTTCCACAAAGCAGTCACCCAATCTGTGTTTGACCTGCTGTGGTGTTCCAGTGAACATCAACGCCAGCTCGAGGAACAGCACCTCATTGTCCGAATAGGCACTCTACAGACTTCAGGACTGAACATTGAGTTCAATAATTTCAAAGCATGACTGGTCCATTTTTATTATTTGTTTTATCAGTTTGTTACCATGTGCCAGACTTAAACTGGGATTTTTATATTGGTGCTTTTAGCTCGGGCTGTTCATTATTCTATCATTTAACACCTGCTGTGCACTAATGCTTTGTCTTTCACCACACCATGAGGACACCCTCTTTGCCTTTGCCCCACGACCTCCTGGTCAGTGAATCTCTCTGACCCTCTGTTCTATCAACACCCCTTCTTATCAATTTTGCCCCATCCCTGCTTTATTTGCTTAAAACCAATTACATTTCTAACCTTTTCCAGCTCTGATGAAGGGTCAGAGACCTGGAACATTAACTCTGCTTCTCTGTCTACTCAGATGGTGCCAGACCTGCTGAGTATTTCCAGCACGTTTCGTTTTTTATTTAAGATTTGTAGTGAAGGTCCACAGGGATCAGTGTTAGGACCCTTTCTCTTCCTGACATATAGTAATGACCTGGACCTTGGTGTACAGGGCACGATTTCAAAGTTTGTAGATGATACAAAACTTGGAAGCATTATGAACTGTTGGCAGGATAGTGTAAAACTTCAAAAGGACACAGACAAGTTGGTGGAATGGGCAGACAGATGAAGTTCAATGTGGGGAAATGTGAAGTGATTCATTTCGTAGAAAGGACATGGAGAGAAAATATAGAATAAAGGTTAGAATTCTAAAGGGGGTTCTGGAGCCGAGGGACCTGGATGTATATGTGCATCAGTCATTGAAGGTGGCATGACAGGATCAGAGAGCAGTTAATAAAGCCTACAGTATCCTGTAGCATGGAATACAAGAGCAAGGAGGTTGTTTTGAACTTGTATAAGACACTAGTTCGGCCTCAGCTGCAGCGTTACGTTTAGTTCTGGGCACATTAGATAACATGGAAACATTGGAGAGTGTGAAAAAACATTCACAACAATGGTTCCAGAGATGACGAATATCAGTATTGAAGATAGACTGGAGAAGTTGGAACATTTTCCTTGCAGAGGAGAAGGCTGAGAGGAAATTTGAAAAAGGTCTGCAAAATTATGAGGTGTCTGGACAGAGTGGAAAGGGAAAAACTGTTCCGATTTCTGAACGGATCGAAAGCGAGAGGACAAAGAATTAAAGTAATTGGTAAAAGCAGCAGAACTGACATGAGGAAAACATTTTCATACAGTGAGTGTTAAGGTCTGGAATGCACTGCCTGAGAGTGTGGTGGAGGCAGATTCAATCGAAGCATTCAGGAGGAAATTGGATAGTTATCTGAAAAGGAAGATTGTACAGAGTTACAGGGAGAAGGCAGGGGAGTAGCTCTAGATCAATTGCTCTTTCGGAGAGCCAGTGCAGACTCGATGGACTGAATGGCCACCTTCTGTGCTGTAACAATTCTGTGATTCTGTGGCATTCGACCACAAAATGAGCTTCCAACCTCATATTCGTGCCATCACTATGACCACCTATTCCCACCTCAATAAGATCGCCCAACTTCACTCCTGTCTCAACTCATCTGCTGCTGAAGCTCTCCTTCATGTTTTCATTACCTGTAGACTAGACTATTCCAAGTCATTCTCCCACATTTTACTATCTGTAAACTTGAGGTAATCTAAAACTCTGCTGCCTGTGTCTTAACTCACAACAAGTCCCATTCCCCGATCACTGACCTACATCAGCTCACTGTCAAACAATGCCTTTATTTTAAAATTCTCAATCATATTTTCAAATCCGTCCATGGTCTCATCCCTCACTATCTCTGTAATCTCTTCCTGCCCGACAACCCTCTGAGATATCTCTACTCCACTAATTCTGGCCTCTTGTGCATTCCTGATTTTAATTACTCCCCCATTGCTGGCCGCACCTTCAGTTGCCTCGGTCCCGAGCTCGGGAATATCCTCCCTACACAGCTCTACCTCTCCACCTCACTTTTATACTTCAAGACACTCCTTTAAATCTTACCTCTTTGACCGAGCTTTTGGTCTCCTAACCTAATATCTACATTTGTGGTTCAGTGTTATACTTTTTTTCATAATGCTGCTGTGAAGTACCTTGGGATAAGTTCTTGTTGAAGTTTTCCAGACATGATTTGTCATTAGCATATCCGTGCTGCTTGAAATTAATTATGCTATGTTTTTCCAACTAACGAATATTTCTGTCCTGGGTTGTGAAATTTCCCCACCACTGACGTCAGATGGACTGGACAGTACAGGGTTTGCTCCATCTCTCCATTTGTAACCAGCGTGTAACATTTACAACCCTCCAGTCCTCTGTCACCACTCCCATATCCAAGGAGAAATGAAAGATTCTGTCAAGTGCCTCTACTATTTCCACCATTCCTTCCCTCAGCTATCCTTATACATCCCATCCCTACTGGGTAAATGTTCTATTTTATTGTGGGACAAAAAGAGTTGGATTGAAAGGGGTTAACTGAACCTGTTTGTTCAGTGACTGTAATTAATGTCATTCTCCATGGACTCTAATTGTGTCAATGGAGGGTTTCCCGCTGCTATTAATAATGGACTGCTTTCAATGCGTTATCACAAAGTGTTAGCGGGAGCATCAGACCTGGCACTAACAGGGATCAGCAGCTCCAGAGAGAGGGAGAGGATAGATCAGAATCTGAGAGCAATAGATTGAAATGTTCCAACAATGGATCAGAATCTGAGAACAATTGACTGGAATGTTACAACAATGGGTCAGAATATGAGGACAATAGATTGGAATGTTACAACAATGTGTCAGACACTGAGAACAATAGATTGGAATGTTACAACAATGGTTCAGAATCTGAAAACAATAGACTGGAATGTTACAACAATGGGCAGGAGTTTCATTTGGGAGTTTGACCGTCTTTCTGCCAATTATGATCGGTTCCCATTAGAGTATCCGATCTATCTCACATTGAAGATTATGCAACACATTTACTATCCCATCCTTGCTATTATCAGTGTCCCTGGTAAGTCTCTCTATATAGCTATGTATGTTATAAACCAAGTTTAGCAACATTACTGCTCTTGTCATTTACTCTGCCCTCCTTGTTACTTTTGTTATCCCTGGCAAAACTCTATCTCCAGCTATGAGCTCAATAAACCATTGCTACTTGTATTAGAGTTTGTGTAATTTACTCGACCGTGTTTTCTGCTGCTGCTTCCCCTGCTAAGTCCCTATTTCCCGCTATGTGATCTGTAAACCGCGTTTCACTGAAATAATGTTCTTACAATTTTAATTTTGGGAAGAGTGGAGCTCGTGCAATCGGTCTCCTTCAGAAATTCTGTCCATATCCATGAACCACGTACCCCTAACTGGCTAATGTCTGAGGATGAATCAGACAGTTTGCATCCTCTGCGTTCTATTTAACCCTGAGCTGAGTTCTGACCCCTTATTCTCTCCATCACCTGCCCTGCCTATTACCAGCTCTGTAATATCATCCGTCTGCCACAGCTCATCTGCTACATAAACCCTCATCTGTGCCCTTGTTAACATGGAAACATATAAAATAGGAGCAGGAGTAGGCCGTTCGGCCCTTCGAGCGTACCCCGGCATTCATTATGATCATGGCTGATTGTCCAACTCAGCAACCTGTTTGCGCTTTCCCCCCATATCCTTTGATCTCTTTCATCCTAAGAGCTACATCTAACTCCTTCTTGAAAACATGCAATGTTTTGGCCTCAACTGCTTCCTGTGGCAGCGAATTCCACTGACTCATCACTCTCTGGGTGTAGAGATTTCGCATCTCAGTCCTGAAAGGTTTACCCTGTATCATTAGACTATGACCACTGGTTCTGGACTCCACCACCATCGGGGACATCCTTCCTGTATCTGTGCTGTCAAGTCCAGTTAGAATTTTATAGGTTCCTATGACATCCCCCATCATTCTTCTGAATTCCAGCGAACATAATCCTAACCGACTCAATCTCTCCTCATACATCAGTCCCGCCATCTAGGGAATCAGTCTGGTAACCTACAGCAAGAACATCCTTCCTTAGATAAGGAGACCGAAACTGCACACAATATTCCAGGTGTGGTCTCACCAAGGCCCTGTATAATTGCAACAAGACATCCCTGCTCCTGCACTCGAATCAGCTCGCTGTGAAGGCCAACAGACCATTTACCTTCTTTACTGTCCTTTGCACCTGCATTCTTACCTTCAGTGACTGGTGTACGAGAACACCCAGCTCTCCTTGCATATTCCCCTCTCTCAGTTTATAGCCATTCAGATAATAATCTGCCTTCCTGCATTTGCTACCAAAGTGATTAACCTCACATTTATCCACATTGTACTGCATCTTCCATGCATTAGCCCACTCACTCAATTTGTCCAAATCACCCTGAAGCCTCTCTGCATCCTCCTCACAACTCACCCTCCCACCCTGTTTTGTGTCTTCTGCAAATTTGGAGATATTACATTTAGTTCGCTCATCGAAATCAGTAAGATATATTGTGAATAGCTGGGGTCCTATCACAAATCCCTATGGTACCCAACTAGTGACTGCCTGCCATTCGGAATAAAATACCCATTTATTCCTCCTCTCGGGTTTCCTGTCTGCCAATCAATTTTCTATATATCACAATACACGAGCACCAATCTCATGCGCTTTAATTTTACAGGCTAATCTGTTATGTGGGACTTTGTCGAAAGCCTTCTGAAAGTCCAAATAAACCACATCCACTGGCTGTCCCTCATCAACTCTACTAGTTACATCCTCGAAGAATTCTTGTAGATTTGTCAAGCATGATTTCCCTTTCGTAAATCCATGCTGACCCTGTCCGATTCTACCACTTTTCTACAAGTGGTCTGCTATAAAATCTTTGATAATGGACTCTAGAACTTCCCCCACCACCGACGTCAGGCTGACTGGTCTATAATTCCCTGCTTCCTCAACAACCTCCCTGGGATTACCCTCCAATCTGTAGGAAATGTTCCAGAATCTATAGAATCTTGTAAGATGACCACCAATACATCCATTATTTCTGGGACCGCTTCCTTCAGTACTCTGGGATGTAGATTATCAGGCCCTGGGAATTTATCGGCCTTCAATACCATCAATTTCCCCAACACCATTTCTCTACCAATACAGATTTCCTTAAGTTCCTCTCTCTCACTAAACCCCATGTTCCCCAACATTTCTGTTATGATATTTGTGTGCTTATTTGTGAAGACAGAACCAAAGTATGCATTTAGTTGGTCAGCCATTTCTTTGTTCCCCATAATTAATTCCCATGTTTCTGACGGTAAGGGAACTACATTTGTCTTCACCAATCTTTAAATCTGTTAAATCCACACTTGACTATTCCAATTCTATCCTGGTCACCCTCCCAGTTATAAACCTCCATAAACCACAGCCCATCCAGAACTCTGCTGCCTGTAAACTAATTCGCACCAAATCCTGATCACCCGTCACCCCAAATCCTGATCACCCATCACCCCTGTGCTCACTGATCTACATTAGCTCCGGGACCGGCAGCACCTTAAATTTAATATTCTCATTCTTGTGTTTGAATCTCACCCTCAATTAGTCCCATTGCCCTGTCCATTCCCATATTCCAGCCTTCAAGTCTTTTCTTCAATTCCCATTTAAAAGAATGCTTCTTTCCTTCTGTATCTATCTATTTCAGGTATTCTCAGCTCTGCAGTGTCACTGGGTCCAATGCCATGGAAGTGTGGATCCATAAAATGGTACGGGCTGAGCTGCCGGTCACTTTCAGTGCTGCATGCTAAACAGGGCTCCAGTCCCTGTTCACCAAGTATGTGCTGGTAGTGTGCAGAGGGATCTGATCTGACACCAATCAGCCATTCCAGCAGCTTTGCTATACGTCTTTTAAACTAAGTGATGGGGGTGTGGTACATTGAGCTGTGTGAGATGTTGGTGATGTTGGGGGTAGGAGGTGCCATGTGGTGATGAATTCACTGACATTGGCCACCCGTGTGAGCTCATGAAACTTCTTCTGGCTCTGCTGCCAGGTCCTCGGGGCCAGATTCTTGCATTTGACCTCCCTGACCACCTGCTCCCATTCCCTTCGGAAGACGTTCCTTAAGGGTCTCCGCCCCACCCCACAGAAACATGGCCACTCTCCTCTGGTCAACCTCCATGACTAAGGCCTCCAACACCACATCCGTGAACAGCAGAGACCTCTCTCTGTCCTAGTATTCCATTTATCTTGTCTCCAATTGCAGCATTCACAGTCAGCAGCAGCAGCCTCCTGTGATTCAGTAAAGCTTCCCTTTAAGAGGGACAGACTACCTTTAAGAGCTGAATCCTGGCTGAAGCACGTGCCAGCCTCACACACAGTGAGGTGCCTGTTAAGCCTGCAGACAGGCAGCAGTGCGTGTCACCCTGGGCAGCACGTAGAATTCATGGAAATGAGGAGGCAGCAGGAAGTTTGTGTGTCACCTGCCTCAACAGGAATGGGCACGGGCAGATCACGAATCACAATCCCTACCCCTGAAAACTGGTACAAACGTCTCTTCCACTCTGTCTCTATTTTCCTTCCCCTCTTTCACCCATTCTCCCTCTCTCTCTGTGTCTCTTGTTCATACAATCAGAGATTGATGCAGCACATAAAGAGGCTATTCGGTCAGCGCTGTCCCTTTCAAAGAGATATCTAATTAGTTCCACTCCCTCCTCTTTCCCCAGACTCCGATTGTTTTTTTTTCCTTGTCAAGTTTTTGTTAAATTCCCTTTTGAAAGGTATTATTGAATCTGCTTCCACCATGTTTTCAGGCAGTGAATTCCAGATCGCACCCACAGACAGATTGGACCAAATATCCATGGAAGGGTTAACGCTCAAAAGGAGGCTATTCAGCCCAATGTGTCTCTGCTGGATGAAAAAACTAGCCGCCCAATCTAATCCCATCTTCCAGCCGCTGGTCCATGGCCTTGCCAGTTGCAGCACTTCAGGTGTAGGTCCAGGTACCTATTAAAATAATTGATGGTTTTTGCCTCCACCACCGGCCTGGCAGTGAATTCCAGACACCCACCACCCTCTAGGTGAAAAGGTTTTTCCTCATGTCGCCTCTGATCCGTCTATCAATCACTTTAAATCTGTGCCCTCTGGTAATTGACCTCCCCGCGAGGGGAAACAGGTGCTCCCTGGTTACTCTATCTGGGCCCCCTCATAATTTTGTACACCTCAATCAAGTCACCCCTAAGTCTCCTTTGTTCTAAAGAAAACAATCTTAGCCTATCCAATCTTTCATCATGGATGCAATTTTCCATCACTGGTAACATTCTTGAAAATCTTCTCTGTACTCTCTCCAAAGCAATTATGTCCTTCCTGTAATGTGGTGACCAGAATTGTACACAATACTCCAGCTGTGGCCTAACCAGTGTTTTATACAATTCCAGCATTACATCCCTCCTTTTGTATTCTATATATCGGCCAGTAAAGGAAAGCATTCCATATGCCTTCTTCACCACTCTGTCTACCTGTCTTGCCACCTTCCAGGAACTGTGGACAAACACTCCAAGGTCTCTAACATCTTCTACCCCTTTCAATATCCTCCTGTCTGTTGTGTATTCCTTCGCTTTATTTGCCCTTCCCAACTGCATTACCTCACAGTTCCCCAGATTGACTTCCATTTGCCACTTTTCCGCCCACTCAACCAAACCATTTAACAATTGATATCATTCTGGAGTCCACAGCTATCCTCTTCACTATCAACTACATGACCAACTTTTGTGCCATCAGCAAATTTCCAGTCATGCCTCCCACATTTAAGTCCAAAGCATTAATATACATCACAAATTGCAAGGGACCCAACACTGAGACCTGGGAACGCCACTAGACACCGCTTTCCATTCACAAGAAACATCTGTCGACCATTACCCTTTGTTTCCTGTCATTGATCCAATTTTGGAAGCAACTTGCCACATTCCCCTGTATCACATGAGCTTTTACTGTTCTGATCAGTCTGCCCTGTGGGACCTTTTCAAACGCCTTACTAAAATACATGTAGACCACATCCACTGCACTACCTTTATCAATCCTTCTTGCTCCTTCCTCAAAAAACTTAATTGTGTTCGTAAGACAAGACCCTCCCTTAGCAAATCCATGCTGACTATCCCTGATTAATCTTTGCCTTTGTAAGTGACAGTTTATCGTTGATCTGAGAATTGATTCTAATAATTTGCCCACCAATGTCCAACTAAAGGCCTGCTCGGGTCTGGAAATAAAACCCGACCGATCCTGACAGAACAACATCGGACCCGAGCCTGACCGTACCATATTGCACTCACTGGACTTAGCACTTTTGGATGGAATGGGAGGAAGCTGCAGCATGAGCGCGGTGACATCATAGAAACACTCACTTTCTCACTGCGCAGACTCAGAGTCTGTGGAGTCCAGATGCACGTTTCCCTCCTTGACATCTCGGACTCTCAGCTGAGGATGACTTTTCAAACTATCATGCTTACTTACTCAACTTCCCTTTTCCTCCCAGCCGATCAAAAGGTAGTACTGTGTGTGTCCGACCCAAACCGAGCCCGAAAGCCGGATCCGGAAGAGCGACCCGAACCCGACATATGACGTCGGGTCTCATCGGGTTTGGGTCGGGTAACAGGCCTTTAGGTCAGACTGACCAGCCTCTAATTATTTGGCCTATCCTTCGCACCATTTTTAAACACTGGCACTATGTTCACAGACATCCAATCGTCTACTGCCTCGCCTGTATCTAGTGAGAATGTGAAGATGATCCTCAAAGTATCTGCTATTTCCCCCCTCGCTTCCTTTAACAGCCTGAGCTACGATCCATCCGGCCCTGGCGATTTCTCCACGTTCAAGGATTTCAAACCCTCGAGTACTTCCTCTCTCATTATGCTGATTGTATCTAATATTTCACACTCCTCCTCTTTAACTACAATGTCTGCATCATCACTCTCTTTTATGAAGACAGAGACATAAAACCCATTAAGGACCCTGCCAACATCTTCTGCATCCATGCACAAACTACCTTTTACATCTCTGATAGGCCCTCCCCTTTCCATAGTTATCCCTTTATTCTTAATGTACTGATAAAACATCTTTGGGGTTTCCTTGATTTTACCTGCCAATATTTTTTCATGCCCTCTCTTTGCTTTTCTAATTTCGTTTTTTTACTTCACCCCTGCACTTTCTTTACTCCTCTCAGCTTTCTGAAGTATTATTTGTTTGTACCTGTCATAAGCCTTCTTTTATCTGATTTATCTTACCCTGTATGTTTCTAGATAACCGGGGGCTCTAAATTTGGCAACTCAACTGTGTAAGAAAATTCTCTTCATTTTGCCTCTGGTTCTTTGCCAATTACCTTAAACCTGCATCTTCTTCATGATGATGTGAGCACAGTCCTAGCAATTACAGACCAGTTAGTTGAACATCAGTAATGTTTTACAAACAATAATTAGAGAAGAAATCAACAGAAACTTGGAGAGGTTTGAGTTAATGAAGGAAAACAATCACGTGTTTGAAGGAACATAGGAGCAGGAGTAGGCCATTCAGCCCATCGACCCTGCTCCATCATTCAATTAGAATCCTTAAACACGGGTGATGTCCCGGAGGACTGGAGAATTGCTAATGTTGTCCCCTTGTTTAAGAAGGGTAGCAGGGAAAATCCAGGTAATTATCGACCGGGGAGCCTGACGTCAGTGGTAGGTAAGCTGCTGGAGAAGATACTGAGGGATAGGATCTATTCCCATTTGGAATAAAATGGGCTTATCAGTGATAGGCAACATGGTTTTGTGCAGGGAAGGTCATGTCTTACCAACTTAATAGAATTCTTTGAGGAAGTGACAAAGTTGATTGATGAGGGAAGGGCTGTAGATGTCATATACATGGACTTCAGTAAGGCGTTTGATAAGGTTCCCCATGGCAGGCTGATGGAGAAAGTGAAGGCGCATGGTGCCCAGGGTGTACTAGCTAGATGGATAAAGAACTGGCTGGGCAACAGGAGACAGAGAGTAACAGTGGAAGGGAGTTTCTCAAAATAGAGACGTGTGACCAGTGGTGTTCCACAGGAATCTGTGCTGGGACCACTGTTGTTTGTGTTATACATTAATGATTTGGAGGAAAGTATAGGTGGTCTGATTAGCAAGTTTGCAGACGATACTACGATTGGTGGAGTAGCTGACAGTGAAGGGGACTGTCAGAGAATACAGCAGAATGTAAATAGATTGGAGAGTTGGGCAGAAAAACTGCAGATGGAGTTCAATCAGGGCAAATGCGAGGTGATGCATTTTGGAAGATCCAATTCAAGAGTGAATTATACAGTAAATGGAAAAGTCCTGGGAAAAATTGATGCGCAGAGAGATTTGGGTGTTCAGGTCCATTGTTCCCTGAAGGTGGCAACGCAGGTCAATAGAGTGGTCAAGAAGGCATACGGCATGCTTTCCTTCATCGGACGGGGTATTGAGTACAAGAGTTGGCAGGTCATGTTACAGTTGTATAGGACTTTGGTTCGGCCACATGTGGAATACTGCGTGCAGTTCTGGTCGCCACATTACCAAATGGATGTGGATGCTTTGGAGAGGGTGCAGAGGAGGTTCACCAGGATGTTGCCTGGTATGGAGGGCACTAGCTATGAAGAGAGGTTGAGCAGATTAGGATTATTTTCATTAGAAAGACGGAGGTTGAGGGGGGACCTGATTGAGGTGTACAAAATCATGAGAGGTATGGACTGGGTGGATCGCAAGAAGCTTTTTCCCAGAGTGGGGGATTCAGTTACTAGGGGTCATGAGTTCAAAGTGAGAGGGGAAAAGTTTAGGGGGGATATGCGTGGAAAGTTCTTTACGCAGAGGGAGGTGGGTGCCTGGAATGCGTTGCCAGCGGAGGTGGTAGACGCGGGCAAAATAGCGTCTTTTAAGATGTATCTAGACAGATACATGAATGGGCAGGAAGCAAAGAGATACAGACAGTAAGAAAATAGGCGACATGTTTAGGTAGAGGATCTGGATCGGCGCAGGCTTGGTGGGCCGAAGGGCCTGTTCCTGTGCTGTAATTTTCATTCTTCTTTGTTCTAGATCATGTCTGATCATCTACCTCAACGCTACTTTCCCGTGCTATCCCTGTATCCCTTGATGTGATTTGTCTCCCTAAATCCATTGATTTCTGTCTTGAACATGCTCAGTGTTGATCTTCCACAGCCTCTGTGGTGGTGAATTCCAAAGATTTACCTCCCTCTGAGTGAAGAAATTCTTCTTCATCTCAGTCTTAAATTTCTTACCCCTTATTCTGAGATTATGTCCCCTGGTTCAAGACTCACCACCCAGGGGAAACATCCGATCTGCATCCACCCCGTCACCCCCTGTAAAAATTTTGTATGAGATCACTTCACATTTTTTGAAACTCGAGAGAATACTGGCACAGTTTTCTCAATCTCTCCTCATATGACAATCCTGCCATCCCAGGGATAGTCTGCTGAACATCAGTTGTACTCCCTGCATGGCAAATATATCCTTCTTTAGACAAGGAGACCAAGACTGTAAGCAATACTCCAGGTGCAGTCTCACCAAGGCTGTATACAATTGCAGCCAGACATCTTTACTCCTGCACTCAAAACCGCTTGAGATGGAAGCCAACATACCATTTGCCTTCCAAACTGATTGGTGCACCTGCACACTAGCTTTTAGTGACTCATGAACAAGGACACCCACGTCCCTTTGGAAATCAACACTTCCCAACTTCTCCCCAGTCAAAAATATACTGTCTTTCTGTCTCTGTTTTACCAGAGTGGATCACTTGACACTTATTCATAATATATTCCAGCTGCCATGTTCATGTTCGTTCACTTATCCTATCCTAATCCGCTTGAAGCCTCCTTGCATCCTCTTCACAACTTACTTTCCCACCTAGTTTTGTATCATCAGCAAATTTGTAAATATTACATTTGATCCCCACATTCAAATCATTTATATAGATTGTGAACAGCTGTGGCCCTTGTGCTGATCCTTGTGTTACTCCCACTTGTAAGAGCCTGCCATCCTGAGAATGACCCGTTTATTCCTACTCCCAATCCCATGCGTTGTAATTTTGTTTACTAACCTCCTGTGTGGGACCTTATCAAAAGCCTTCTGTAAATCCAAATACGCCACATCCACCGGTTCTCCTTTAGTAATGCTGCAAGTAACATCCTCAAAAGACTTCAACAGGTTTGTTGCACATGATACCCCTTTCATAAATCCACGTTGACTCCGCCAATTTTACCATTATTTTCTAAGTGTCCAGTTATTACATCCTTTACAATAAATTCTAACATTTTTCCTATTACTGACGTTAAACTAACAGGTCTGTAGTTCTCATTCTCCCTCTCCCACACTTCTTAAATTGTGGGGTTACATTTGCTACTTTCCAGTCTTTAGGATCTCTTCCAGAATCTATAGAAGTTTGAAAGATACCAACCAATACATCCACCATCTCTATTGCCACCTCCTTCAACACTCTGGGATGTCGCTCATCTGGTCCAGGGATTTATCAACCTTCAATCCAGTTAACTTTTCAAGTACTACCTCTTTACCAACACTAAATTGCCAATTTGCCCCTCGTACCTTCATAGTTTCCCTTTTTCAGGTTTAACACCCTAGTTTCAAAATTAACATATTCAAATGAAATGTGAAATTTTATCATAATATAGCCATTATTTCGCAAAAGCCCATTTACAGCAATGTTATTAACTAACCCTTTCTCGTTCCATAAAATAGCCCGATTCTAAGTTAATCCTTCAATGTACTTCTCCAGAAACCCATCTCTTACACAGTCCAGTAAAGGCAGATCATACTTCACTCATTTAGTTGAAGGTTTTGATGAAGTAACAGAGACGGTTGATGAAGGGAATGCCGTGGATTTTGTGTATATGTATTTTAGGAAAGTGTTTAATAAGGTACCACATAAAAGGCTGGTTAGCAAAATTGAGGCTCATGGAATAAGAGGATCATTGTCAAATTGAATTAAGGACAGAAAACAGCGAGTGGTAATAAATGGTTGTTTTTAAGTGTGGAGGATGTTAGACAGTAGGTGTTCCCCAAAGGTCAGTGTTGGGACCATTGCGTTTTTGCGATATATAAATGACTTAGATATTGGAATGCAGAGTAGAATCTCCAAATTTGCCTAAGACATCAATTTTGAGATTTCTGAGCCAGTCCCAATGCTGATCACATGTCTTTGAGTGTACATTCTCTCTCTCCAGCTCTCTGTCACAAATTCTTACCCAGACTTCGCAATAACCACAGGCATTTGACTGATTATAATCCCTCTCTGTCTCCAAAGCTCCTACACATTCCCAGCAATGATCGCTCAACTGAGTTTGACATTACTCACAAACCAAGTAAACTAAGCCTATGATCCCGATCTCTGTGATCCCTCTCCGACACCACTGTAAGATCTGATCAACGGTCACAGATTAACCAAAAGGAGGGAGAAGGTTCACAAGCAGTTAATTAAGTAATGACAGTTCAAATACAGGACATAATCTAATTGGAAACAGTAGACATATGACCTGTAACAGGTGAAAAAGTATTTCTGGCTACGGATTAATTGTTGGAAGCTAGTATCAAATATGTTATAGCAGGGCACGTAGAGAAATTCAACATGATCAGGCAGAATCAACATGGTTTTGTGAAAGGAAAATCATGTTTAACCAATTTATTAGCGTTCTTTGAAGAAATAACATCTGCTGTGGATAAAGGGGAGCCGGTGGATGTACTGTACTTAGATTACCAGAAGGCATTTGATAATGTGCCACATCAAAGGTTATTGTGGAATATAAAAGTCCATGGTATAGGGGGTGACATATTGGCATGGATAGAAGATAGGCTAGCTAACAAGAAACAGAGAGTAGGCATGAATTTGTGATTGTCTGGTTGGCAAGATGTAACGAGTGGTTGACACAGGGATCAGTGCTGCGACCTCAACCTTTTACAATTTATATAAATGACTTGGATGAAGGGTCCAAAGGTATGGGTGCTAAATTTGCTGATGACACAAAGATAGGTCGGAAAGTACGCTGTGCGGCTAAAAAGGGATGTAGATAGGTTAAGTGAGAGCGAAAAGATATGACAAATGGGGTATAATAGGGGGAAATGTGAAATTGCCCATATTGGCAGGAAGAATTAAAAAAAAATAAACACAATATCTGAATGGTGAGAGACTGCAAAGCTCTGGGATGCAAAGGGATCTGGGTGTCCTAGTTCATGAATCACAAATGTTAGCATGAAGGTTCAGCAAGTGTTTAGGAAAGCTAATGGAACTGCTTATTGGGAGAGCAGTTGAATGCAAAGGTAGAGAGGCTATGTTTCAGTTGTACAGGCATTGATGAAACTGCATCTGAAGTATTGTGTACAGTACTGGCCACCTTATTTAAGGAAGGATGTAAATGCGTTGGACGCAGTTCAGAGAAGGATTTCTAGACTAATACCTGGAATGGGTGTGCTGTCTTATGAGGAAAGGCTGCAGAGGCTAGGCGTACATCAGCTGGAGTTTAGAAGTGTAAAAGGCGACATATAAGATCCTAAGGGCGGGGGGTGGGGAGGAGGGGGGCAGAACAAGTGAGGGCGACAGAGAGAGAAACAGAAAAAGATAGAGAGTGAGGGAAAGAGAGCGGTCACATCAGCTCATCTGCTGCTGAAACCCTCATCCATGCCTTTGTTACATCGAGGCTTGACTATTCTAACACACTCTTGGCTGGTCTCGCACATTCTACTCACTGTAACCTTGTGGTCATTTAAAACTCTGCTGCCATCTTCTAATTTACACTAAATTCTGTTCACCCAACATCCTTGTGCTCACTGACCTACATTGGCTCTTGGTCCAGTCACACCTCAAATTTAATATTCTCACTCATATGATCAAATCCCTCCATGGCATCACCCCTCTGATTATCCTAATCCCCTGCCCATTTCCAATATTCCTGAAGCTTGTTTATCTTAAAGTGTTTTGCTAATTCCCTTTTTAAAGTGAGTTTATTTCCCTCTGTTTCTCTCCCTGACCACACATTTCATCTGTCCAGCTCCACTGGTGCTGTGGAAGTTTGGATCCATAAAATGGTGTGAGCTGCACAGCCGGTCACATCCAGCACATTGTACAGGACACCAAGGCTGGCCGGGGTGCTAGCGTGGGTGCAACGTGTGTGTGTCTGTAGCGTGAGGAGGGGTCATAGTGTGGTGTCAATCAGCCATTCCAGCAGCTTTGTTGTACGTCTTTGAAACTTGTTCTGTGCATGTTCATTGACCGCCTGTGTTAGTCACTCTCAGCTGAACATACATTCAACAGCACGAGGAACCCCCTCTAGTGTTATTTAAAAGGACAAGGCATCCATCTGACAGGTGAGGGACTTTTGACTGACTTCTGCTATTGTAAAGTTAGTGGAGGTGCTGTGGATGGTTTTCTGGAGGTTGTGTTGTGAGCTGCTGCAGACATTCAGGGAGGACAGAGGATTTGGTTACCCAAATGTGGACGATATAGGGGGACTGTAGTTACAGTGTCTCTGGGTCAGTAACATGACCAACAAATGGAGCAGAGGCTGCCGAAAGGGGAAGCAATGTGATAATGATCAGATCTGTTTTTGTGATGTTGATTGAAGGATAAATATTGACCAGGACAGCGGGAATAATTCCCCTGCTCTGCTTCTACATAGAGCGATGGGATATTTAACATCCATCTGAGAGGGCAGATGTGGCCTTGGTTTAACGTTTCATTCGAAAGACGGCACATCTGACAGTGCGACACTCCCTCAATACTGCATTGCAGTGTCAGCCTTGATTCTTGTCATCAAGTCCTGCAGTGACCCTTGATCCTAGAAGCTTGTGACTGAAAGGTGAGAGAGCTACAAACTGAGCCACGGCTGACATTGGTCCTTTAATCCCAAGTGTTTCTAATTTGGTAACACGGCTGTTATGTGGTACTTTATCAAACGCATGTTGAAACGATAGGGGTAATGAGAAAATGCAGGCAGGAGCAATCATAGAAACACAGAATAGCATTGCATTGAATGAGGCCATTTGGTCCATTTATTCTGTGATGGCCCTTTTGAAAAGCTTCCAGTTCGTCCCACACACTGGCTCTTTCCCAGATCCTTCCTTTTATTCTCCTTAAGATATTTATGCATTTCCCTTTTGGAATCTACTGTTGAATCTGTTTCCTTCAGCCTATCAAACAATACATTGCAAATCCCAAACACCCATTGTCTAAAAAAAATCCTCGTGTCACCTCTGCTTCTTTTTTCCAATCACCGTAAATCTGTGTCCTCTGGTTAATGGCCCCTCACACATTGGAAACGGTTTCACTTTATTTAATTTATCTAAATCCTTCATAATGTTAAACATCTCTATCAGATCTTCTTTTAAATTTCCCTGCTCTGAGGTAAACAATCCCAGCTACATAACTGTAATCCCTCATCCCTGGAAAAGTTCCAGTAAAACTCTTCTGTCTCCTCTCCAAACGTTTCCTGTCCTTCCTCAAGTGTGGTTCCCATATTGGACACAGGTGGAGCCGGACTCGTCTTTTCTATAGGTGTAACATAACATCCTGACTATTCTACTCTGTGTCTGTATTAATAAAGCCTAGGAATCTATTTGCTTCGTTAACTGTTTGTTAACCTGTCCAACTAACGTCAAAGATTGTACACAAACACCCCATGTCTCTCTGTTATTCTCACTACCTTTAAAGTTGTGTCATTTACCTTGTATTATCTCTCCACATTCATCCACATGCAGCTCACCATCACCTTCTCAAGGGCAATTTAGGTATGGGCAATAAATGCTGGCCCAGCCAGCGACACCCACAATCCATGAATAAATAATATCAACAACATCTTCCCACAAAGTATCACCTTACATATCTGCCATGCCAATTAAATATTAGGAAGAATGAAGCCACTGTTTTCAAACCCCACATCAAACATTTCCTAGCAACAGACTCCATCCCTCTACTTGCCAACTCTTTGAGACTAAACCAAACTGTTCACAAAGTGATGTCATAGTTGACCCTACAATGAGCTTCCTGCTAAATATTCACACTATCACTAAAACAGCCTATTTCCACCGAATCTTCAGCCAGCTTTGCCCGTCTCTCAGCTCTTCTGCTGATAAAACACCACCCACCCCCCACCCACTTGCCTGTGTTACCTGTAGACTTGACTATTCCAACACACTCCTGGCTGTTCTCCCACATCCTACCCTCCATAAACTTGAGGTGATCCAAAACACTGCTGCCTAACTCACACCAAGTCCTATTCACCCATCACCCTCTGTACTCACTGACCTACATTGGATCCTGGCCAGCAACTCCTCAATTGTAAAACGCTCAGCCTTCTTTTCAAATCCCTAAACAGAGTGAGATGCTAGGCCCTTTCAGAGGGCAGTTGCGAGTCAATGACATTGCTGTGAGTCTGGAGTCACATGTAGGCTAGACCAGGAAAGGACGGCAGATTTCATTCTCTAAAGGACATTAGTGAATCAGATGGTGTTTAATAAAAAAAATCGCTAATAGTTTCATGGCGCCATGACTGAGACTAGCTTTCTATTCCAGATTTTAACACACTCGTGGCTTGTCTCACACATTCTACTCTCTGTAAACTTGAGGTCATCCAAACTCTGCTGCTCTTGTGTTAACCCGCACCAAGTCTCGTTCCTAATCACTGACGTACATCAGCTTCCAGTCAGGCCATGTCTTGATTTTGAAATTCTCAACCGTGTTTCCAACTCTCTCCATTTTCTCAACCCTCCTTATCTCTGTATTCTCTACCAGCCCCACAACCCTCCAAGATATTTGCACTCCTCTAATCCTGGGCTATTGTGTATGCTTGATTTTCATCATTGCACCACTGCCAGCCAGGTCTTCAGCTGCCGAGGCCCAAAGCTCTGGAATTGCCTCCCTACACCACTTTTTGTTATTATTGTGTGAGATGTGGGCTTCGCTGGCAAGGCCAGCATTTGTTCCCATCGCTAATCGCCCTGACAATTGAGTGACTTGTTTGGACATTTCACAAGGCAGTTCAGAGTCAACCACATTGCTGTGGGTCTGGAGTCAGATGTAGGCCAGATCAGGTAAGGACAGCAGATTTTCTTCCCTAGCGGACATTAGTAAATCCGATCGGTTTTTACACCAGTCAATGATAGATTCGTGACACCATTACTGAGAATAGTTTTCATTTCCAGATTTTTATTAATCAGTTGAAATTATTAATTGATTGAATTTTAATTCCCACCAGCTGCCATAGTGGGATTTGAACCGAGGGCATCAGCCTGTACCTCTGGGATTCTAGTTCAGTGACATCGTTACTATACCACTGTCACTGCTTCTATGCCTCACTTTCCTCCCTTAAACCACTACTGAAGACATTCTGCTTTGACCAAGAAATGTAAGTTGTTGTTGTTGAGCTTTGCTAGACATGATTTGTCATTACCATATCCCTGCTGCCGTCCATTCATTGTCCGGTGTTTTTTTTTCAAGCAACGAATGCTTTTGTCCTGGGCTGTGAACTCCCGAAATCTCCCACCAGCGACGTTAGACTGACTGGTCAGTAATTACACGGTTTACCGCATCTCTCCTTTTTTAAAACAGTGTGTAACATTTAGAACCCTCCTGTCTCTGGCACCAGTCTCATACCCAAGGAGGGTTGGAAGATTCTGGCCAGTTCCTTCCCTCAGCACTCCCCACACAACCAATTCAGACATGTTCCACTTTATTAGAATTAGAATTAGAACATTACAGCGCAGTACAGGCCCTTCAGCCCTCGATGTTGCGCCGACCTGTGTAACCATCTGACCTACACGATTCCATTTTCATCCATATGTCTATCCAATGACCACTTAAATGCCCTTAAGGTTGGCGAGTCTACTACTGCTGCAGGCAGGGCAGGGCAAAAATTGGTGGATTGAAAGGGGTTAACTGAACTTGTTTGTTCAGTTACTGTTACTAATGTCAGTCACCATGGACCCCACATTTGTCACTGGAGGGTTTCCAGCTTCTATTAATCCAGGACTCCTGTCAATGTGTTATTCCCAGCAGCTTCCCGGTACTTTCAGGATCAGCAGTTCGAGAGAGAGAGAGAGGGTAGATCAGAATCTGAGAACAGTAGATTGGGATGTTACGACAATGGGAGGCAGGAGTTTCTCCTCTTGGTTTGGCCTAGTTACTGCAGATTATTTTTGGCTAACATTAGATGATCGGATCTATTATGCACTGAAGATGATTCAAACGATTTATTATCCCATCTTCGCTATTGTTGGTGTCCCTGGTAAGTATCTTTATCCAACGTTTAGAACTATAAATCATATTTCACTGATTTAATGTTCTTGTCATGTAAATCTTGGGAAGTTCAAAGACATTGCATTCAGTCACTGTCACAAACTCCATTCCCTATCCACCATCTGCATTCCCCTCACTGACCAATGTCTGAGGCTGAAATAGACTGTTTGCGACCTCTGGCATCCAGTTGACTCTGAGCTGAGTTCATCTCCACATTCTCTCCATCACCCACCCTGCCTACAACCACCTCTGTAATATCACCCGTCTCCACCTCTGCCTCAGCCCATCTGCTGAATAAATACTCATCTATGCCTTTCTGAAATCCACACTTGACCATTCCAATTCTATCCTTGACACTCTCCCAGTTATAAACCTCCATAAACCACAGCCCTTCCAGAACTCTGCTGCCTGTATCCAAACTCACAGCAAATCCCGATCACCCATCACCCCTGTGCTCACTGATCTACGTTTCTTCCTGGTCTGGCAGCACCTTAATTTTTATATTCTCATTCTTGTGTTTGAATCTCTCCATGGCCTCACCCCTCCAATTAATCCCATTCCCCTCTCCAGTCTCATATCATTGTAATCTTATGCCTTTGAGGCTTTTTTTCCAATTCCCTTTTGAAAGTGATTTGATTTACCCTCCCTGTCTCCTCCGGCTGTGATTTGTCCTCTATGGCACCACTGGTGCCAATATTACAGAAACCTGGATCTGTAAAATGATGTGAATGGAACAGGCGACCACTTCTAGTATGGCCAGCACAGTGCCCCATGCTGTGCAGGGATGTAGCCTGTGTATACTGTGCATTTGCTGTTAGTCTGAGGAGGGATTTGAAGTTATGTCAATGTCCCATTCCAGCAGCTTTGATGTACGCCTTTGAAACTTGGTCTGTGCATGACCACTGACCGCCTGTGCTACTCACTCACAGCTGAAGATACATTTAGAAGCATGAATAAACCCTTCTAGTGTTTTTTAAAAGGACCAGGCATCCTGGTCCAGAATATTGAGGGGTATATGACATTCAAGAAGAATAGGAAGCTAGGTAAAGGTGGAGGGGTGGCACTGTTAATCAAGGATAGTATTGGTGCATTAGTTCGAGATCAACTTGGTACAGGAGATCAGGGTGTCGAATCGGTTTGGGTGGAGATGAGGATTAGCAGGGGAAAGAAGTGCCCAGTGGGAGTGGTCTACAGGTCTCCTAACAGTAATCGCAATATAAAACATATTATACAAGAAGAAATATCGTTTGCTTATGATAGAGGTCCGGCAATAATCATGGATGATTTTAATCTACATATAAACTGGAAAAATCATATTTGGAATAATAGCCTGGATGAGGAGTGCATAGAATGTTTTAGGGATAGTTTCTTAGAGCACCATGTTCTAGACACAATCAGAGAGCAGGTTAAATTAGTTTTGATATAGTGTAATGTGACAGGATTAATTAATGACCTCAGAGTAAAGGCACCTCTAGGTAGCAGCGACCACACTGTGACTGAATTTTACATCCAGTTTGAAAGTGAGAAGAGTGGGTCTAAGACGAGTATTTTAAACTTGAATAAGGGAAAGTATTTGGGCATGAAAACTGAGCTAGCTGACGTGAACTGGGTTACTAGGCTTGGAGGTATATAATTAGAGAAGCAGTGGCAGAAACTTATGGGGAATTTCAAAATGCTCCAGAATAAGTATATTCCTACTATAAGGGGAAGGAGCCACCGTCTGCGGTTAACTAACGAAGTTAAGGAAAACATGACACTGAAGTTAAAGGCATATCATTGTGCAGAAATGAGTAGCAGTTCTAATGGTTGGTCAGAATATAAAGAACAGCAGACAATGACTAAAGGGTTAATCAGGAGAAATACATTAGAGTATGAGAGGAAGCTAGCGAGAAATGTAAAAATGGATAGCAAGAGTTTCTACAGGTATTTAAAAAGGACAAGAATAAGTAAAGAGAGTGTTCCTACTCTGGACAGTGAGAATGCAAAGTTAGTAGTAGATAATAAGGAAACGGTGGATGCAATGAACAAATATTTTGCTTCGGTCTTCACTATAGAGGATGCACGAAACATGCCAGTAATAGCTGTAAATCAGGAGGTGGAAGGAAGCGAGGACCTTGGTGAAAATACAATCACCAGGGAATCTTTACTGAGCAAACTTATGGAGTTGCGGGCAGACAAGTCCCCGGGTCCTGATGGACTTCATCCTAGGGTCTTAAAAGATGTGGCTAATGAGGTAGTAGATGTGTGGGTGTTATTCTTTCAAAATTCACTAGACTCTGGAAAGATTCCATCTGACTGGAAAGTAGCAAATATAACCCCTCTATTCAAGAAGAGGGGGAGGCAGAAAACAGGCAACTATATGTTAGTTAGCTTGACATCTGTTATGGGGAAGGTGTTAGATTCGATCATTAAGGAGGCTTTCGCTGGGCACTTAAGAAAAACTCAAGGTAATCGCGAATAGACAGCATGGTTTTGTGAAAGGGAAATCATCCTGAACTAATTTATTGAAGTTCTTTGAAGGAGTAACATGCAATATGGATAAAGGGGAGCCCTTTGACCGACTGTGCTTGGATTTCCAGAAGGCATTAGACTGGATGTCACATAAAAGGTGATTGTGCAAAGTAGGAGCTCATGTGTAGGGGGTAACATATTAACTTGGATCGAAGATTGGCCAGTTGCAGCAAACAGAGGGTCTGCATAAATGGGTCATTTTCAGATTAGCAGGATGTGACAAGTGGAGTCCATCAGGGGTCTGTGCTGGGGCCTCAACATTTTACAATTTATATTAATGACTTGGATGAGGGAAGCGATGGCATGGTAGCTAAATTTGCAGGTGGCACAAAGATAGATAGGAAAGTATGTTGTGAAGAGGACATAAGGAGGTTGCAGACCGATAAAGATAGGTTGCATGAGTAGGACAACAATCTGACAGATGGAGTATAATGTGGGAAAATGTGAAGTTGTTCACTTTGGTAGGACGCTGCAAAATTCCGAGGTGCCTAGGGATCTAGGTGTTCTAATGCATGAGTCACAAACAGTTAGTAGGTAGGTACAGCAAGTAATAAAGAAGGCGAATGGAATGCTATCCTTCATTACAAGAGGAATTGAAAATAAAAGTCAGCATGTGATGCTTCAGTTATACAGGGCATTGGTGAGACCACATCTCGAATAATGTCTAGAGTTTGGGTCTCCTTATTTAAGGGAGGATGTGAATACTTTAGAGGCGGTTCAGAGGTAGTTTACTAGAGTGATAATAGGAATGAGCGGGTTATCTTATGAGGAAAGGTTGGACAGACAGGCTTGTTTTCACTGGAGTTTAGAAGAGTGAGGGGAGACTTGATTGAGGTTTACAAGAATCTGAAAGGTCTTGCCAAGGTAGATGTGGAAAGGATGTTTCCTCTTGTGGGTGAGTCGAGAACTTGGGGGCACTGTTTTGATATTATGGGTCGCCCCTTCAGGACAGAGATGAGGAGAACATTTTTCTCTCAGAGGTTAGTGTGACTTTGGAACTCTCTGCCACAGAAGGTGGTGGAGATGGGGTCATGAAATATTTTAAAAGTGGAGGTAGAAAGATTCTTGTTAGTCAAGAGAGCGAAAGGTTATCAGGGTAAGATGGGAGTTAGAATTCAAAACACAACCAGATCAGCCATGTTATCATTGAATTTCAGAGCAGGCTCGAGGGGCCGAATGGCCTACTTCTGCTCCTCATTCGTATGTGTGTACGTTTGCACTCAACTTACAGGTGAGGGGCTTTTGACTTATTTCTGCTATTGTAAAGTTAGTGGAGGTGCTGTGGATGGTTTTCTGGAGGTTGTGTTGTGAGCTGCTGCAGATATTCAGGGACGACAGAGGATTGGTTGACCCAACTCTGGTCAAGGTATGGGACTGCAGTTACAGTGTCTCTGGGTCTGAAACATGACCAACAAATGGAGCAGAGGCTGCAGAGAGGGGGAGCTCAGTATAGAGGGAGGAGGAGGGGGCTCTACCATCCCCACCCTGGGTTTTCCAAGCGCAAAGAGAACAGTGGTCCCAATACCGAACATAGAACATAGAACATAGAACATAGAACATAGAACATAGAACAGTACAGCACAGTACAGACCCTTCAGCCCACAATGTTGTGCCGAACCTTTAACCTACTCTAAGATCAAACTAACTACCTACCCTTCATTCTACTATCATCCATGTACCTATCCAAGAGTCGCTTAAATGCCCCTAACGTATCTGCTTCTACTACCACCGCTGGCAGCACATTCCACGCACCCACCACTCTCTGCGTAAAGAACCTACCTCGGACATCTCCCCGAAACCATCCTCCAATCATCTTAAGATTATGCCCCCTGGTGATAGCCCTTTCCACCCTGGGAAAAAGACTCTGACTATCCACTCGATCTATGCCTCTCATCATCTCTATCAAGTCACCTCTCATCCTTCCTCGCTGCAATGAGAAAAGCCCTAGCTCCCTCAATCTTTCTTCGCAGGACATGCCCTCCAGTTCAGGAAGCATCCTGGTAGATCTCCTCTGCAGCCTCTCTAAAGCTTCCACATCCTTCCTATAATGAGGCGACCAGAACTGAACACAATATTCCAAGTGTGGTTGAACCTTACAGAGCTGCAGCATAACCTCGCGGCTCTTAAACTCAATCCCCCTGTTAATAAAAGCCAACACAACATACGCCATCTTAACAACCCTATTAACTTGGGTGGCAACTTTGAGCGATCTATGGACATGGACTCCAAGATCCCTCTGTTCCTCCACACTACCAAGAATCCTTTCTTTAAGCCTGTATTCTGCATTCAAATTCGACCTTCCAAAGTGAATCACTTCACACTTTTCCAGGTTGAACTCCATCTGCCACTTCGCAGCCCAGCTGAGGAACACCACTGTTTTCTGCCATCGAGTCTGAACAACAACTTTTCACCACTTCTCTCTGTTTACTCTTCATTAGCCAATGTTATATTGACACTGGACTAGTAACCAGAGACCCAGGGTATTCCTCTGTGGACATGGGTTCGAATCCCACCACAGCAGAAGGTGGAATTTGAACTTAATAAAAAAAAATCTGGAATTAAAACTAGTCTAAAGATGGCCATGAAACCATTGTCGATTGTTGTAAAAACCCATCTGGTTCACTAATGTCCTTTAGGGAAGGAAATCTGATGTCCTTACCTGGTCTGGCCTATATGTGACTCCAGACCCACAGCAATGTGGTTACCTCTGACATGCCCTCTGAAATGGTCTAGCAAGCCACTCAGTTGTAACTAACCGCTACAAAGTCAATAAAAAGGAATGAAACTGGACGGACCACCCGGCATCGACCTAGGCACCGGAAACGACAATGGCAAACCCAACCCTGTCGACCCTGCAAAGTCCTCCTTACTAACATCTGGGGGCTTGTGCCAAAGTTGGGAGAGCTGCCCACAGACTAGTCAAGCAACAGCCTGACATAGTCGTACTCACGGAATCATACCTTACAGACAATGTCCCAGACACTGCCATCATCATCCCCGGGTATGTCCTGTCCCACCGGCAGGACAGACCCAGCAGAGCTGATGGCACAGTGGTATACAGTAGGGAGGGAGTTGCCCTGGGAGTCCTCAACATCGACTCCGGACCTCATGAAATCTCATGTGATCAGGTCAAATATGGGCAAGGTAACCTCCTACTGATTACCACCTACCGCTCTCCCTCTGCTGATGACTCAGTACTGCCCCATGTTAAACAGCACTTGGAGGAAGCACTGAGGGTGGCAAGGGCACAAAATGTACTCTGAGTGGGGGAATTCAATGTCCATCACCATGAGTGGCTCGGGAGCACCACTACTGACCGAGCTGGCCGAGTCCTAAAGGACATGGCTGCTAGACTGGGTCTGCGGCAGGTGGTGGGGGAACCAACACGACGGAAAAACATACTCGACCTCGTCCTCACCAATCTGCCTGCCACAGATGCATCTGTCCATGACAGTATTGGTAGGAGTGACCACCGCACAGTCCTTGTGGAGACGAAGTCCCGCCTTCACATTGAGGATACCGTTCATCGTGTTGTGTGGCACTATCACCATGCTGAATGGGATAGATTTCGAACGGATCTAGCAATGCAAAACTGGGCATCCATGAGGCGCTGTGGGCCATCAGCAGCAGCAGAATTGTACTCAACCACAATATGTAACCTCATGGCCCGGCATATCCCCCACTCTACCATTACCATCAAGCCAGGAGACCAACCCTGGTTCAATGAAGAGTGCAGGAGGGCATGCCAGGAGCAGCACCAGGCATATCTCAAAATGAGGTGTCAAGTTGGTGAAGCTACAACCCAGCACTACTTGCATGCCAAACTGAGTAAGCAGCATGCGATAGACAGAGCTAAGCGAACCAATAACCAACGGATCAGATCTAAACTCTGCAGTCCTACCACATCCAGCCATGAATGGTGGTGGACAATTATACAACTAACTGGAGGAGGGGGCTCCACAAATATCCCCATCCTCAATGATGGGAGAGCCCAGAACATCAGTGCGAAAGATAAGGCTGAACATTTGCAACAATCTTCAGCCAGAAGTGCCGAGCTGATGATCCATCTCGGCCTCCTCCTGAAGTCCCCAGCATCACAGATACCAAACTTCAGCCAATTCGATTCACCCACGTGATATCAAGAAACGACTGAAGGCACTGGATACTGCAAAAGCTGTGGGGCCTGACAACATTCCGGCAATAGTATTGAAGACCTGTGCTCCAGAATTTGCAGCACCCCTAGCCAAGCTGTTCCAGTACAGCTACAACACTGGCATCTACCCTGCAATGTGGAATATTGCCCAGGTATGTCCTATACACAAAAAGCAGAACAAATCCAACCCGGCCAATTACCGCCCCATTAGCCTCCTCTCAATCATCAGTAAAGTGATGGAAGGTGTCGTCAACAGTCCCATCAAGCGGCACTTGCTTAGCAACAACCTGCTCAGTGATGGTCAGTTTGGGTACCGTCAGGGCCACTCAGCTCCTGACCTTATTACAGCCTTGGTTCAAACATGGACAAAAGAGCTGAACACAAGAGGTGAGGTGAGAGTGACTGCCCTTGACATCAAGACAGCATTTGACTGAGTATGGCATCAAGGAGCCCGAACAAAACTGAGGTCAATGGGAATCAGGGGGAAAACCCTCCACTGGCTGGAGTCATACCTAGCGCAAAGGAAGATGGTTGTGGTTGTTGGAGGTCAATCATCTGAGCTCCAGGACATCACTGCAGGAGCACCTCTGGGTAGTGTCCTAGGCCCAATCATCTTCAGCTGCTTCATCAATGATCTTCCTTCAATCATAAGGTCAGAAGTCGGGATGTTTGCTGATGATTGCACAATGTTCAGCACCATTTGCGACTCCTCAGATACTGAAGCAGTCCGTGCAGAAATGCAGCAAGACCTGGACAATATCCAGGCTTGGGCTGATAAGTGGCAAGTAACATTCGTGCCACACAAGTGCCAGGCAATGACCATCTCCAACAAGAGAGAATCTAACCATCTCCCCTTGATATTCAATTGCATTACCATCGCTGAATGCCCCACTATCAACATCCTAGGGTCGACCATTGACCAGAAACTGAACTGGAGTAGCCATATAAATACCGTGGCTACAAGAGCATGTCAGAGGCTAGGAATCCTGAGGCGAGTAACTCACCTCCTGACTCCCCAAAGCCTGTCCACAATCTTCAAGGCACAAGTGAGGAGTGTGATGGAATACTCTCCACTTGCCCGGATGGGTGAAGCTCCAACAACACTCAAGAAGCTCAACACCATCCAGGACAAAGCAGCCCGCTTGATTGGCACCCCATCTACAAACATTCACTCCCTCCACCACTGACGCACAGTGGCAGCAGTGTGTACCATCTACAAGATGCACTGCAGCAATGCACCAAGGCTCCTTCGACAGCACCTTCCAAACCCGCGACCTCTACGAACTAGAAGAACAAGGGCAGCAAATACATGGAAACACCACCACCTGCAAGTTCCCCTCCAAGTCACACATTATGCTGACTTGGAACTATATCGCCATTCCTTCACTTTCACTGGGTCAAAATCCTAACAGCACTGTTGGTTTACCTACCCCACATGGTCTGCAGCGGTTCAAGAAGGCAGCTCACCACCACCTTCTCAAGGACAATTAGGGATGGGTAATAAATGCTGGCCTGGCCAGCGATGCCCACATTCCGTGAATGAATTTATAAAAAACACTGTCATTGCCCCTTTAATCCATAGGGTTCAGTTTCGTTAAGCTGTCTATTGAATGACACGTGATCAAACACAGTTGAAAGTCTATATAAATATAACTTCAATCACACCACCCTCATCAGACCTTTCTATTGTTTCATCAAAGACCTCCATAAAGTTTACCTCACCATCACCTATCTCCACTTCTCCACTGTTGTTATATTATCAGACTGATTATCCGACATCCAGTACTGGATGAGCAGAAATTTCCTCCAATTAAATATTGGGAAGACTGAAGCCATTGTTTTGACTCCCCACTCCAACTCTGTTCCCTTGCTATTGATTCCATCCCTCTCCCTGGTAACAGTCTGAGATTCAAACAGTCTGTTTGCAACCTTGGTGTCACATTTGACCACAAAATGAGATTTAACCTCATTTTCAGGATATCGTTACAACCGTCTATTGCCACCTTGGTAACATCGCCAACTTCATCCCTGTCTCAGTCCATCTGCTGCTGAAACTGCACAGCGCCCCATACCGGGCAGGGCTCTAGTACAGTCAGCACAGTGCCCCATGCTGGACAAGACTCTAGTGTGGTCAGCACTGTAACCCATGCTGGGCAGGGGCCATGTGTGGTCAACACAGTGCCCAATGCTGGGAAGGGATCGAATGTGGTCAGCACAGTGCCCCATGCTGGACAGTGCACTAGTGTGGTTAGCATAGTGTCCCATGCTGGGCAGGACTCTAGTGTGATCAGCACAGTGCCCCATGCTGGGCAGGGCTCTAGTGTGGTTAGCATAGTGTCCCATGCTGGGCAGGACTCCAGTGTGATCAGCACAGTGCCCCATGTTGGGCAGGGCTCTCGTGTGGTTAGCATAGTGTCCCATGCTGGGCAGGACACCAGTGTGATCAGCACAGTGCCCCATGCTGGGCAGGGCTCTAGTGTGGTTAGCATAGTGTCCCATGCTGGGCAGGACACCAGTGTGATCAGCACAGTGCCCCATGCTGGGAAGGGATCTAATGTGGTCAGCACAGTGCCCCATGCTGGGAAGGGATCTAGTGTAATCAGCACAGTGCACCATGCTGGACAGTGTGGTCTGCACTGTACCCCATTCAGGGCAGGGCTCTAGTGTGGTCAGCACAGTGCCCCATGCTGGGAAGGGATCTAGTGTAATCAGTACCGTGCACCATGCTGGACAGTGTGGTCTGCACTGTACCCCATTCAGGGCAGGGCTCCAGTGTGGTCAGGACAGTGCACCATGCTGGGCAGGGTTCTAGTGTAATCAGCACAGTGCACCATGCTGGACAGTGTGGTCAGCACTGTACCCCATTCAGGGCAGGGCTCCAGTGTGGTCAGCACAGTGCCCCATGCTGGGCAGGGTTCTAGTGTAATCAGCACAGTGCACCATGCTGGACAGTGTGGTCAGCACTGTACCCCATTCAGGGCAGGGCTCCAGTGTGGTCAGGACAGTGCACCATGCTGGGCAGGGTTCTAGTGTGATCAGCACATTGCCCCATGCTAGGTAGGGCTCCAGTGTGGTCAGCACTTACCTCCTCGTGCTGGGCAGGACTCCAGTGTGGTCAGCACAGTGCCCCATGCTTTACAGTGCTCCAGAGAGGTCAGCACAGCGCCTCATGCTGGGAAGGGATCACATGTGGTCAGCAGAGTGCCCCATGCTGGAAAGACGCTAGTGTGGTCAGCACAGTGCCCCATGCTGGAAAGATTCTAGAGAGGTCAACACAGCGCCCCATGCTGGGAAGGGATCAAATGTGGTCAGCACAGTGCCCCATGCTGGAAAGATTCTCGAGAGGTCAGCACAGCGCCCCATGCTGGGAAGGGATCAAATGTGGTCCGCACAGTGCCCCATGCTGGGAAGGGATCGAATGTGGTCAGCACAGTGCCCCATGCTGGGAAGGGATCGAATGTGGTCAGCACAGTGCCCCATGCTGGGAAGGGATCTAATGTGGTCAGCACAGTGCCCCATGCTGGGAAGACGCTGGTGTGGTCTGCACAGTGCCCCATGCTGGAAAGATTCTAGAGAGGTCAGCACAGCGCCCCATGCTGGGAAGGGATCGAATGTGGTCAGCACAGTGCCCCATGCTGGGAAGGGATCGAATGTGGTCAGCACAGTGCCCCATGCTGGAAAGACGCTGGTGTTGTCTGCACAGTGCCCCATGCTGGAAAGATTCTAGAGAGGTCAGCACAGCGCCCCATGCTGGGAAGGGATCGAATGTGGTCAGCACAGTGCCCCATGCTGGAAAGACGCTAGTGTGGTCTGCACAGTGCCCCATGCTGGAAAGACTCTAGTGTGGTCAGCACAGAGCCCCATGCAGGGCAGGGTTCTAGTGTGGTCAGCACAGTGCCCCATGCTTGACAGTGCTCTAGAGTGGTCAGCACAGTGCCCCATGCTGGAAAGACGCTAGTGTGGTCAGCACAGTGCCCCATGCTGGAAAGATTCTATTGTGTTCAGCACAGTGCCCCATATTGGACAGGGATCTAGTGTGGTCAGCACAGTGCCCCATAGTGGACAGGGATCTTGCATGTTCAGCACAATGCCCCATGCTGGGTAGGGCTCGAGTGTGATCAGCACAGGGCGCTAGTGTGCCTATGAGAGTCCCCCATGCTGTGCAGCGCTCTGGTATGGTCAGCACAGTGCCCCATGTTGGACACGGGTCTGGTGTGGTCAGCACAGTGCCCCATGTTGGATAGTGATCTAGTGTGGTCAGCACAGTGCCCCATATTGGACAGGGATCTATTGAGTTCAGCACAGTGCCCCATGCTGGGCAGAAGTCTAGTGGGGTGATCACTGTGCCCCATGCTGGGTAGGGCTCGAGTGTGATCAGCACAATGCTCGATGCTGAACAGTGCGCCAGAGTGCCCATGACAGTCCCCCATGATGTGCAGGGCTCTAGCATGGTCAGCACAGAGCCCCATGTTGGACAGGGATCTGGTGTGGTCAGCACAGTGCCCCATGCTGGGCAGGGCCCTGGTGTGGTCAGCACAGTGCCCAATGCGGGGCAAGGCTCTGGTGTGGTCAGCACAGTGCCCAATGTTGGACAGGGATCTAGTGTGGTCAGCACAATGCCCCATGCTGGACAGGGATCTAGTGTGGTCAGCACAGTTTCCCATGCTAGACAGGGATCTAGTGTATTCAGCACAATGCCCCATGTTGGACAGGGACCTAGTGTGTTCAGCACAATGCCCCATTTCGGACAGGGATCTAGTGTGTTCAGCACAGTGCCCCATGTTGGACAGGGATCTAGTGTGTTCAGCAGGCTCCCCCATGTTGGACAGGGATCTAGTGTGTTCAGCACGATGCCCCATGTTGGACAGGGATCTAAGGTGTTCAGCACAGTGCCCCATGTTGGACAGGGATCTAGTGTGTTCAGCACCATGCCCCATGTTGTGCAGGGATCTAGTGTATTCAGCACAGTGCCCCATGTTGGACAGGGATCTAGTGTGTTCAGCACCATGCCCCATGTTGGACCGGGATCTAGTGTGTTCAGCACGATGCCCCATGTTGGACAGGGATCTAGTGTGGTCAGCACAATGCCCCATGTTGGACAGTGATCTAGTGTGTTCAGCACCATGCCCCATGTTGGACAGGGATCTAGTGTGTTCAGCACAGTGCCCCATGCTGGACAGGGATCCAGTGTGTTCAGCACGATGCCCCATGTTGGACAGGGATCTAGTGTATTCAGCACAGTGCCCCATGTTGTACAGGGATCTAGTGTATTCAGCACAGTGCCCCATGCTGGACAGGGATCTAGTGTATTCAGCACAATGCCCCATGTTGGACAGGGATCTAGTGTGTTCAGCACAGTGCCCCATGCTGGACAGGGATCCAGTGTGTTCAGCACGATGCCCCATGTTGGACAGGGATCTAGTGTGGTCAGCACAGTGCCCCATGCTGGACAGGGATCCAGTGTGTTCAGCACGATGCCCCATGTTGGACAGGGATCTAGTGTATTCAGCACAATGCCCCATGTTGGACAGGGATCTAGTGTGTTCAGCACGATGCCCCATGCTGGACAGGGATCTAGTGTATTCAGCACAATGCCCCATGTTGGACAGGGATCTAGTGTGGTCAGCACAGTGCCCCATGCTGGACAGGGATCTAGTGTATTCAGCACAATGCCCCATGTTGGACAGGGATCTAGTGTGGTCAGCACAGTGCCCCATGCTGGACAGGGATCTAGTGTGGTCAGCACAATGCCCCATGTTGGACAGGGATCTCGTGCATTCAGCACAATGCCCCATGTTGGACAGGGATCTAGTGTGGTCAGCACAGTGCCCCATGCTGGACAGGGATCTAGTGTGGTCAGCACAATGCCCCATGTTGGACAGGGATCTCGTGCATTCAGCACAATGCCCCATGCTGGACAGGGATCTAGTGTATTCAGCACAATGCCCCATGTTGGACAGGGATCTAGTGTATTCAGCACAGTGCCCCATGCTGGACAGAGATCCAGTGTGTTCAGCACGATGCCCCATGTTGGACAGGGATCTAGTGTGGTCAGCACAATGCCCCATGTTGGACAGTGATCTAGTGTATTCAGCACAATGCCCCAGGTTGGACAGGGATCTAGCGTGTTCAGCACAATTCCCCATGCTGGACAGGGATCTAGCGTGTTCAGCACAATTCCCCATGTTGGACAGTGATCTAGTGTGTTCAGCACAATGCCCCATGTTGGACAGGGATCTAGTGTATTCAGCACAATGCCCCATGTTGGACAGGGATCTAGTGTGTTCAGCACAATGCCCCATGTTGGACAGGGATCTAGCGTGTTCAGCACAATTCCCCATGCTGGACAGGGATCTAGCGTGTTCAGCACAATTCCCCATGTTGGACAGTGATCTAGTGTGTTCAGCACAATGCCCCATGTTGGACAGGGATCTAGTGTATTCAGCACAATGCCCCATGTTGGACAGGGATCTAGTGTGTTCAGCACAATTCCCCATGCTGGACAGGGATCTAGCGTGTTCAGCACAATTCCCCATGTTGGACAGGGATCTAGCGTGTTCAGCACAATTCCCCATGTTGGACAGGGATCTAGTGTATTCAGCACATTGCCCCATGTTGAGCAGTGCGCCAGTGTGCCCATGACAGTCCCCCATGCTGGGCAGGGCACTAGTGTGATCAGCACAGTGCCACATGCTGGACAGGACTAGAGTGTGATGAGCATAGTGCCCCGTGCTGGACAGGAATGTAGTGTATTCAGCACAATGCCCCATGTTGGACAGGGATCCAGTGTATTCAGCACAGTCCTCCATGCCGGGCAGGGCACTAGTGTGATCAGCACAGTGCCCCATGCTGGACAGGGATCTAGTGTGAACAGCAGAGTGCCCCATGCTGGACAGGGATCTAGTGTGATCAGCATAGTGCCCCATGCTGGACAGGACTGTCGTGTGATCAGCACAGTGCCTCATGCTGGACAGGGATCCGGTGTGATCAGCATAGTGCCCCATGCTGGACAGGACTGTAGCATGCTCAGCACAGTGCCCCATGCTGGACAGGGATCTAGTGTGATCAGCAAAGTGCCCCATGCTGGACAGGACTGCAGCATGCTCAGTACAATGCCCCATGCTGGACAGGCCTCTAGTATGATCGGCGCAGTGCCCCATGCTGGACAGGACCGTGTGTGTGATCAGCACATTGCCCCTTGCTGGGCAGGACTGTCGTGTGATCAGCACAGCGCCCCATGCCGGACAGGGATCTAGTGTGGTCAGCACAGTGCCCCATGCTGGACAGGGATCCAGTGTGATCAGCACAGTGCCCCATGCTGGACAGGGATCTAGTGTGATCAGCGCAGTGCCCCATGCTGGACAGGACTGTGGTGTGATCAGCACAGTGCCTCATGCTGGACAGGGATCCAGTGTGATCAGCACAGTGCCCCATGTTGGACAGGACTGTGGTGTGATCAGCACATTGCCCCATGCTGGACAGGGATCTAGTGTGATCAGCACAGTGCCCCATGCTGGACAGGACTGTGGTGTGATCAGCACATTGCCCCATGCTGGACAGGGATCTAGTGTGATCAGCACATTGCCCCATGCTGGGCAGGACTGTAGTGTGATCAGCACAGCGCCCCATGCTGGACAGGGATCTAGTGTGATCAGCGCAGTGCCCAATGCTGGACAGGACTGTAGTGTGATCAGCACAGCGCCCCATGTTGGACAGGGATCTAGTGTGGTCAGCACAATGCCCCATGTTGGACAGTGATCTAGTGTGTTCAGCACCATGCCCCATGCTGGACAGGGCTCTAGTGTGGTCAGCACAGTGCCTCTTGCTGTACAGGACTGCAGTGTGATCGGCACAGTTTCCCATGCTGGGTTGGTCTCTAGTGTGATCAGCACAGGGCTCCATGTTGGGCAGGTCACTAGTGTGATCAGCACAGTGCCCCACGCTGGACAGGGCTCTAGTGTGATCAGCAAAGTGCCTCATGCTGGACAGGACTGTAGTGTGATCAGCACAGTGCCCCATGCTGGACAGGGCTCTAGTGTGGTCAGCACAGTGCCCCATGCTGGGCAGGACTGTAGTGTGATCAGCACATTGCCCCATACTGGGCAGGACTGTAGTGTGATCAGCACAATGCCCCATGTTGGACAGTGATCTAGTGTGTTCAGCACAGTGCCCCATGCTGGACAGGACTGTGGTGTGATCAGCACATTGCCCCATGCTGGGCAGGACTGTAGTGTGATCAGCACAGCGCCCCATGTTGGACAGGGATCTAGTGTGGTCAGCACAATGCCCCATGTTGGACAGTGATCTAGTGTGTTCAGCACCATGCCCCATGCTGGACAGGGCTCTATGTGGTCAGCACAGTGCCTCTTGCTGTACAGGACTGCAGTGTGATCGGCACAGTTCCCCATGCTGGGTTGGTCTCTAGTGTGATCAGCACAGGGCTCCATGTTGGGCAGGTCACTAGTGTGATCAGCACAGTGCCCCATGCTGGACAGGGCTCTAGTGTGATCAGCAAAGTGCCTCATGCTGGACAGGACTGTAGTGTGATCAGCACATTGCCCCATGCTGGACAGGGCTCTAGTGTGGTCAGCACAGTGCCCCATGCTGGACAGGGCTCTAGTGTGGTCAGCACAGTGCCCCATGCTGGGCAGGACTGTAGTGTGATCAGCACAGTGCCCCATGCTGGACAGGACTGTAGTGTGATCAGCACAGTGCCCCATGCTGGGCAGGACTGTAGTGTGATCAGCACAGTGCCCCATGCTGGACAGGGCTCTAGTGTGATCAGCACAGTGCCTCATGCTGGACAGGACTGTAGTGTGATCAGCACAGTGCCCCATGCTGGACAGGGCTCTAGTGTGGTCAGCACAGTGCCCCATGCTGGGCAGGACTGTAGTGTGATCAGCACAGTGCCCCATGCTGGACAGGACTGTAGTGTGATCAGCACAGTGCCCCATGCTGGGCAGGACTGTAGTGTGATCAGCACAGTGCCCCATGCTGGACAGGGCTCTAGTGTGATCAGCACAGTGCCTCATGCTGGACAGGACTGTAGTGTGATCAGCACAGTGCCCCATGCTGGACAGGGCTCTAGTGTGGTCAGCACAGTGCCCCATGCTGGACAGGGCTCTAGTGTGGTCAGCACAGTGCCCCATGCTGGGCAGGACTGTAGTGTGATCAGCACAGTGCCCCATGCTGGACAGGACTGTAGTGTGATCAGCACAGTGCCCCATGCTGGGCAGGACTGTAGTGTGATCAGCACAGTGCCCCATGCTGGACAGGGCTCTAGTGTGATCAGCACAGTGCCTCATGCTGGACAGGACTGTAGTGTGATCAGCACAGTGCCCCATGCTGGACAGGGCTCTAGTGTGGTCAGCACAGTGCCCCATGCTGGGCAGGACTGCAGTGTGATCAGCACAGTGCCCCATGCTGGACAGGACTGTAGTGTGATCAGCACGGTGACTCATGCTGGACAGGACTGTAGTGTGATCAGCACAGTGCCCCATGCTGGGCAGGACTGTAGTGTGATAAGCACAGTGCCCCATGCTGGACAGGACTGTAGTGTGATCAGCACAGTGCCCCATGCTGGGCAGGACTGTAGTGTGATAAGCACAGTGCCCCATGCTGGACAGGACTGTAGTGTGATCAGCACAGTGCCTCAAGCTGGACAGGACTGTAGTGTGATCAGCTCAGTGCCCCATGCTGGACAGGACTGTAGTGTGATCAGCACAGGGCCCCATGCTGGACAGGACTGTGGTGTGATCAGCACAGTGCCCCATGCTGGACAGGACTGTAGTGTGATCAGCACAGTGCCCCATGATGGACAGGACTGTGGTGTGAACAGCACAGTGCCTCATGCTGGACAGGACTGTAGTGTGATCAGCACAGTGCCTCATGCTGGACAGGACTGTAGTGTGATCAGCACAGTGCCCCATGCTGGGCAGGACTGTAGTGTGATAAGCACAGTGCCCCATGCTGGACAGGACTGTAGTGTGATCAGCACAGTGCCCCATGCTGGACAGGACTGTAGTGTGATCAGCTCAGTGCCCCATGCTGGACAGGTCTGTAGTGTGATCAGAACAGTGCCCCATGCTGGACAGGGCTCTATTGTGGTCAGCACAGTGCCTCATGCTGGACTGGACTGTAGTGTGATCAGGTCAGTGCCCCATGCTGTACAGGGCTCGAGTGTGGTCAGCACAGTGCCCCATGCTGTACAGGACTGTAGTGTATTCAGAACAGTGCCCTATGCTGGGCAGGGCTCTAGTGTGGTCAGCACAGAGCCCCATGCTGGACAGGACTGTAGTGTGATCAGCACATTGCCCCATGCTGGACAGGACTGTAGTGTGATCAGCACATTGCCCCATGCTGGACAGGACTGTAGTGTGATCAGCACAGTGCCTCATGCTGGACAGGACTGTAGTGTGATGAGCACAGTGCCCCATGCTGGACAGGACTGTGGTGTAATCAGCACAGTGCCCCATGCTGGACAGGACTGTAGTGTGATCAGCACTGTGCCTCATGCTGGACAGGACTGTAGTGTGATCAGCTCAGTGCCCCATGCTGAACAGGGCACTCGTGTGGTCAGCACAGGCCCCAAGTTGGACAGGACTGTCGTGTGATCAGCACTGTGCCTCATGCTGGACAGGACTGTAGTGTGATCAGCACAGTGCCCCATGCTGGACAGGGCGCTCGTGTGGTCCGCACAGGCCCCATGTTGGACAGGACTGTCGTGTGATCAGCACTGTGCCTCATGCTGGACAGGACTGTAGTGTGATGATCACAGTGCCTCATGCTGGACAGGACTGTAGTGTGATCAGCACAGTGCCCCATGCTGGACAGGGCGCTCGAGTGGTCAGCACAGTGCCCCATGCTGGACAGGACTGTCGTGTGATCAGCACAGTTCCCCATGCTGGACAGGACTGTAGTTTGATGAGCACATTGCCCCATGCTGGACAGGACTGTCGTGTGATCAGCACATTGCCCCATGCTGGACAGGACTGTCATGTGATCAGCACAGTGCCCCATGCTGGACATGCGCTCGAGTGGTCAGCACAGTGCCCATGCTGGACAGGACTGTAGTGTGATCAGCACAGTTCCCCATGCTGTGCAGGACTGTCGTGTGATCAGAACAGTGCCCCATGCTGGACAGGGCTCCATTGTGGTCAGCACAGTGCCTCATGCTAGACTGGACTGTAGTGTGATCAGCGCAGTGCCCCATGCTGGACAGGGCTCTAGTGTGGTCAGCACAGAGCCCCATGCTGGACAGTGCTCTAGTGTGGTCAGCACAGTGCCCCATGCTGGACAGGACTGTCGTGTGATCAGCACAGTGACCCATTCAGGGCAGGACTCTAGTTTGGCCAGCACATTGCACCATGCTGGGCAGGGTTCTAGTGTGGTGAGCACCGTTCCCATGTGCTGGGTAGGGTTCGTGTGTGGTCAGCATGGTGCTCCATGCTGGGCAGGGTTCTAGTGTGGTCAGCTCCGTTCCCATTTGCTGGGTAGGGTTCTAGTGTGGTCAGAATGGTGCCCGATGCTGGGTAGGGTTCGTGTGTGGTCAGCTCCGTTCCCATTTGCTGGGTCGGGTTCTAGTGTGGTCAGCATGGTGCCCCATGCTGGGCAGGGTTCTATTGTGGTCAGCACCGTTCCTGTTTGCTGGGTAGGGTTCCAGTGTGGTCAGCATGCTGCCCGATGCTGGGTAGTGTTCCAGTGTGGTCAGCATGGTGCTCCATGCTGGGCAGGGTTCTAGTGTGGTCAGCTCCGTTCCCATTTGCTGGGTAGGGTTCTAGTGTGGTCAGAAAGGTGCTTGATGCTGGGTAGGGTTCGTGTGTGGTCAGCTCCGTTCCCATTTGCTGGGTAGGGTTCCAGAGTGGTCAGCATGGTGCCTGATGCTGGGTAGTGTTCCAGTGTGGTCAGCATGGTGCCCCATGCTGGGTAGGGTTCGTGTGTGGTCAGCTCCGTTCCCATTTGCTGGGTAGGGTTCTAGTGTGGTCAGCATGGTGCCCTATGCTGGGTAGTGTTCCAGTGTGGTCAGCATTGTGCCCCATGCTGGGCATTGTTCTAGTGTGGTCAGCAACGTGCCCGATGTTGGGCAGGTCTGTAGTGTGGTCAGCATAGTTACCCATGTTGGACAGGGCTCTCGTGTGGCCATGACATTTCTCCATTTTGGGCAGGGCTCTAATATGGTCAGCACTGTGACCCATGACGGGCAGGGCTTTGGTGTGCTTAACACTGCCTCATTCTGGACAGGGCTCTAGTGTGGTCATTACATGTCCCATGTTGTGCCAGTCTCTCGCCCAGGCTAATTGACCATGTGCTGTTAGTGTGAGGAGGGGTTTGAATTGACATCAATCAACCATTCCGACATCTTTGACAGACGTCTTTGTAGCTTCCACTGTGCACGTCTACTGACCGCCTGTGTTAGTCACGCTCACCTGAACATACATTCAGCAGCACGAGTGTTATTTAAAAGGACCAGGCATCCAACTTACAGGTGTGGGTGTTTTGACTTACTTCTGCTATTGTAAAGTCAGTGGAGGTGCTGTGGATGGCTTTCTGGAGGTTATGTTGTGAGCTGTACAGACATTCAGGGTTGACAGAGGATTTCGTGACCTAACTCTGCATGAGATATGGGGACTGTAATTAGTGCCTCTGGAGATGTGTTTCTCTGGGAATTCCTGGACGTAGGTAGATCTTATAATCCATGTTGAGGAGGGAGACCGGACGCCCGTTCTTAAGCAAGCAGAGATCACCCCTTTTCAGCAACAGGATGACAACCGCCCTGTGCCACGAGAAGGGCACCCCCGAGTCGCCAGGCTTTCCCCCAGGAACTGCACGTTATTGTCCTCAGGACGTATCCCAATGCCCCGAGGAACTCCACGGTGGCCCCGTCCAGCCCCGGCGATTTGCCCATTCAGTGCTGGTGGAGGGCACCGTACAATTGTGCTAATGTGAGTGGAGTCTCCAATCCTTTGGCGCCCTCCAGTCTGATATTTGGCAGGTCCTCCTACAAAACTCTACACGTGTCCTCGCTGGACGGGTCCGGAGAGAGCAATGCACTGTTATAGGTTCGGACCAATATTCCCATTCCCTCCGGATCCATCGTCTGCCAGCTGCTCGAAGAGCTGCTTATGCACCCTCTGCCAATTTTCCAGTGAGTAGAAGAAGGGTGAGGCGCGGTTCAAATCTTCCAGGATCTGGATCCGCGACCTCACGTACACACCTCGTGAGCTGCAGGTCCCTCAGCGCGCCCTCTTCTCTTTGTACACCTGCCACAGGATGGGGTCTGTGATGGCCTGACCGAGATGGGACTCCAAGTCAAGCACCTCCCTCTCTAGAAGCTCGATCTCGGCTTCCCGCCTCTTGGTCGACACCTTCGTGTTCTCCTGACAGAAGACGCGGATGTGAGTCTTGACCACATCCCACCATAGCCTCAAGTGGAGGAAGCCTCCCTGCTTCCTTCTCCAGTCAGCCCAGAATCGACGGAATGAGTCACGGAATCACTCGTCCTCCAGCAACCATTTGTTAAAAGTGCCATTACAGGGACCCGTCCCGTGTGCGGAGTGGAGTGAATTCCTCCCACATCAGGTGGTGGTCCGAGCACGGAACCAGCCACTTGGAGGCCACCGAGATGCAGGAGGCGTATGCCTGTAAAATGTAGAGGCGGTCAATTCCGGTACCCTTCTTCTGAGTCCTCCAGACGAAAGCACTGAAGTTGGGATGGAGATTCCACCAGGCGTCCACTAATTTGAGGTAGTTGATCCATCAAGTCACCCTGCTACTCCAGGAGCCAGGTGGCTTCATCTCCCGGAACGGTGTGGGTTTCCTGCATAAAACCCATCACAAATCTCCCTTCCCTGAGGACTGTGAGATTGTGAAAACGGCTGAGAGACCCCCTGCTGCTGTTGATGTTGAGGCTGGCTATGGATATCTTCATGTTAAAAATACCACCATCCTGTCACCAAGACTTTACTGTGAGGAGAGAGTGGAACTGCTCATCGCCTTGCACTCCCCCAGCAACCCGGAGAGGAACACATTGAACAGGCATCGCACGACCTTTTTCATGTCTGCACATTTGCAACCCTCCTTGAGGGCAAGACGGACGGACCTGATGATCAGCGCCAGCTACACACACTGGTCAAGGGGCGGCTGAACCTCCCTGCAAGCAGCAAGGAAGTCCCGGAGTTCTACAATGGGGATGAGAGGAGACTCGGTAGGAGGCAGGAGGGAGTGCACCGCCTCACTGGCAATGGATTCAAGGTCGTCCTCCGTGCCCCTCACCGAGACTCCATCCTCCTCCGGGCCGTCACCGCCAGTGGCCGACACACCCACCACACAATGTGGTGTGGACATCCCGGCCACGCCAGCGAGTCTCACCTCCCTCATGATCACACCCCCAGGATCGGTGGTGGAGGAGTCATTCCTATATTCCTCTGGGGAAACTGGGAATATGAGTGCCTGTGGTTGAGGACACCCTCTCCCCCTCGGTGCCCGGGCTTGTGATCAGCCTCGGGGGAGGCAGTTGTTTCTTGACTCTGGAAATCCAGCTGGAGTGGGACCCGAGGTAGAGAGAGGAGGCCATCTCCCACCCTGCCAGCGCCACAGTACCAGCAGACAGAGCACTGTTAACATTATTCAAATCAACCGCCGGGTCGGATCCATCCTGGATGACAGCAACAGGCGCCAAGAGCGTTGACCCTCACAGATCTCAGCCCCACCCAGGACACCGGACCAAGTGGGAGATGGAATGTTTTCTCCTGGTGGATCCACAGGCTCCCCCCTCAGGGGAGGGGCCCTTCACCACTCCCCCGCCCCTCCTCGGGTTTTGCAAATGGTACAGAGGCTTCTGTCCCCACTCCATTTTATGGGATAGAAAGCTGTGACTTAGGGCTCGAGCCCCAATGGTGCTGGTAGTGCGGGGAGTCCGACGACCTGCCAGGAGACTGACCCTGTTCCTCTCGGCAATCTGCAGTGGCGGGATGCCTCCTCCTCTTATTCATGGAGAGGTGAGGAGGTTCAGAGACCTCAGTCTCACGAGACATCTATGTTTATCCCTCCACACCCTCAACAGTGTAGAGGGAGATTTACTCTCGATCTGACCCTCAGGCCCGTTTTGTTTTTTTGTCGAGGGGGACTTTATTCGCCAGGACCCCTTTATTTAAATTTTGAATTAAGTTTATTAAAAACAGATAAATAAACCAAAAACTAAAATTAAAATGCCATTCTCGGCATTAAAGATGCATCACAGCCCTTGCGGTACCCACCGATGGTGGAAGGCCTCGAGTGTGCCAGATTCTGAATAGATCCCTGTTAAAGACAGGAACTTCAGTCCATGTCATCCACACCCATAGCGGCAGGAGGTGGAAAGAGGGTTTTCAAGGTTTTTACCTACAGGAACAATCAAAGTACCAGAGCTCACATTTCCTCTGTCCCTGAGTGTCATTACTCATTATCCCCCCTGGAGGAACACCTCTCTCTCTCTCTCTCTCACTCACTCCCTCTCTCACTCTCTCCCCCTCTCTCTCTCTGTCTCTCTCTCTCACTCATTCTCTCTCTCACTCTCTTTCTCTCTCTCCCTGTCTCTCTTTCTTTCTTTCTTTCTCTCTGTCTCCTTCCCAGCAGAAAGCAATTGCTATTTTACACTCCAAATTCCATGTTATCAAAACATTTGTCCTCCCCACTCACACCAATTTAAAATATAACTATGCACACTTGTTAAACAACCAACTACATTCAGACAGCATGCAGGACCAGACGTAACTGACCGTAATAGACACTGGCTGAGACAGACAAAGAAATCAAACAGGAAACTTCAAATACAAAAACAGACCCACTTACTCAAACACAAGCTTTTCCTCCTGTTCTCCTCAGACATTGTTTCGGCCTTACTGTGGCTCCGAAAGATTTCCTTTCCTTTTATATCTCAGGTACAGACAGGGTGGATAGCAAGAAGCTTTTTCCCAGAGTGGGGGATTCAATTGCAAGGGGACACGAGTTCAAAGTGAAAGGTGAAAACTTTAGGGGGGATATGCGTGGAAAGTTCTTTACGCAGAGGGTGGTGGGTGCATGGAACGCATTGCTGCTGGAGGTGGTAGACGCGGGCACGATAGCGTCTTTTAAGATGTATCTAGACAGATACATGAATGGGCAGGAAGTAAAGAGATACAGACCATTAGAAAATAGGCAACAGGTTTAGATAGAGGATTTGGATCGGCGTAGGCTTGGAGGGCCGAAGGGCCTGTTCCTGTGCTGTAATTTTCTTTGTTCTTTGTTCTTTGTTAACGTCACACGTGACTTGGTGGGATTGAGAGTAACAGACTGTTCCATTCGGTGTTGTCACCACATTAACGGGACAGCCTGTCAAGGAGGTTACCTTAACGGGACAGTTTGGTAAACGTTCTCCCTCTCCAACATTGTCCCCCTCCGAGGCCTCCTGCTCCGTTTTAGTGCCACCTGTGTGATACTCTGCTTTTTGTGAAGGCTGCTACACCCGCCTGGGAGCTACTTTCCCTCTGGGTTTGCAATCACTGAATGTTAGACCTGTACTGTGCATGCTCTGTCTTCAGGTGGGGTCACTCCTGTAACTCCCTGAGGACACCTCTAGAATCCTCTAACTTTTTTTTTAGAACATTACAGCGCAGTACAGGCCCTTCGGCCCTCGATGTTGCGCCGACCTGTGAAACCATCTGACCTACACTATTCCATTTTCATCCATATGTCTATCCAATGTCCACTTAAATGCCCTTAAAGTTGGCGAATCTACTACTGCTGCAGGCAGGGCGTTCCACGCCCTTACTACTCTCTGAGTAAAGAAACTACCTCTCACATCTGTCCGATATCTATCACCCCTCAACTTGAAGCTATGTCCCCTCGTGTTTGCCATCACCATCCGAGGAAAAAGACGCTCACTATCCACCCTATCTAACCCTCTGATTATCTTATATGTCACTATTAAGTCACCTCTCCTCCTCCTTCTCTCCAACGAAAACAACCTCAAGTCCCTCAGCCTTTCCTCGTAAGACCTTCCCTCCATACCAGGCAACATTCTAGTAAATCTCCTCTGCACCCTTTCCATAGCTTCCACATCCTTCCTATAATGCGGTGATCAGAACTGCACGCAATACTCCAGGTGCGGTCTCACCAGAGTTTTGTACAGCTGCAGCATGACCTCGTGGCTCCGAAACTCGCTCCCCCCTACTAATAAAAGCTAACACACCATATGCCTTCTTAACAGCCCTATTAACCTGGTTAGCAACCTTCAGGGATTTATGCACCTGGACATCAAGATCTCTCTGTTCATCTACACTACCAAGAATCTTCCCATTAGCCCAGTACTCTGCATTCCTGTTACTCCTTCCAAAGTGAATCACCTCACACTTTTCCGCATTAAACTCCATTTGCCATCTCTCAGCCCAGCTCTGCAGCCTATCTATGTCTCTCTGTACCCTACAACATCCTTCGGCACTATCCACAACTCCGCCGACCTTAGTGTCATTTGCAAATTTACTAACCCACCCTTCTACACCCTCTTCCAGGTCATTTATAACAATGACAAACAGCAGTGGCACCAAAACAGATCCTTGCGGTACACCACTAGTAACTAAACTCCAGGATGAACATTTGCCATCAACCCTCTGTCTTCTTTCAGCTAGCCAATTTCTGATCCAAAGCTCCAAATCGCCTTCAACCCCATACTTCCGTATTTTCTGCAATAGCCTACCGTGGGGAACCTTATCAAACGCCTTACTGAAATCCATATACACCACATCCACTGCTTTACCCTCATCCACCTGTTTGGTCACCTTCTCGAAAAACTCAATAAGGTTTGTGAGGCACGACCTACCCTTCACAAAACCGTGCTGACTATCTCTAATGTACTTATTCTTTTCAAGATGATTATAAATCCTGTCTCTTATAACCTTTTCCAACATTTTACCCGCAACCGAAGTAAGGCTCACAGGTCTATAATTACCAGGGCTGTCTCTACTCCCCTTCTTGAACAAGGGGACAACATTTGCAATCCTCCAGTCTTCCGGCACTATTCCTGTCGACAATGACGACATAAAGATCAAGGACAAAGGCTCTGCAATCTCCTCCCTCGCTTCCCAGAGAATCCTAGGATAAATCCCATCTGGCCCAGGGGACTTAGCTATTTTCACACCTTCCAAAATTGCTAACACCTCCTCCTTGTGAACCTCAATCCCATCTAGCCTCGTAGCCTGAATCTCAGTATTCTCAACAACATTTTCTTTCTCTACTGTAAATACTGACGCAAAATATTCATTTAACACTTCCCCTATCTCCTCTGATTCCACACACAACTTCCCACTACTATCCTTGATTGGCCCTAATCTAACTCTAGTCATTCTTTTATTCCTGATATACCTATAGAAAGCCTTAGGGTTTTCCCTGATCCGATCCACCAATGACTTCTCGTGTCCTCTCCTTGCTCTTCTTAGCTCTCCCTTTAGATCCTTCCTGGCTAGCTTGTAGCTCTCAAGCGCCCTAACTGAGCCTTCACGTCTCATCCTAACATAAGCCTTCTTCTTCCTCTTGACAAGCGCTTCATCTTCTTTAGTAAACCATGGCTCCCTCGCTCGACAACTTCCTCCCTGCCTCACAGGTACATACTTATCAAGGACACGCAGTAGCTGCTCCCTGAATAAGCTCCACATTTCGATTGTTCCCATCCCCTGCAGTTTCCTTCCCCATCCTACGCATCCTAAATCTTGCCTAATCGCATCATAATTTCCTTTCCCCCAGTTATAATTTTTGCCCTGCGGTATATACCTGTCCCTGCCCATCGCTAAGGTAAACCTAACCGAATTGTGATCACTATCACCAAAGTGCTCACCTACATCTAAATCTAACACCTGGCCGGGTTCATTTCCCAGTACCAAATCCAATGTGGCATCGCCCCTGGTTGGCCTGTCTACATACTGTGTCAGAAAACCCTCCTGCACACACTGGACAAAAACTGACCCATCTAAAGTACTCGAACTATAGTATTTCCAGTCGATATTTGGAAAGTTAAAGTCCCCCAGAACAACTGCCCTGTTACTCTCGCCCCTGTCGAGAATCATCTTCGCTATCCTTTCCTCTACATCTCTGGAACTATTCGGAGGTCTATAAAAGACTCCCAACAGGGTAACCTCACCTCTCCTGTTTCTAACCTCAGCCCATACTACCTCAGTAGACGAGTCCTCAAACGTCCTTTCTGCCGCTGTAATACTCTCCTTGATTAACAATGCCACACCCCCTCCTCTTTTAGAATCTTCTCTGTTTTAACTGAAACATCTAAATCCCGGAACCTGCAACATCCATTCCTGCCCCTGCTCTACCCATGTCTCCGAAATGGCCACAACATCGAAATCCCAGGTACCAACCCATTCTGCAAGCTCACCCACCTTATTCCGGATGCTCCTGGCGTTGAAGTAGACACACTTTAAACCAAGTTCTTGCTTGCCAGTGCCCTCTTGCGTCCTTGTAACCTTATCCCTGACCTCACTACTCTCAACATCCTGTACACTGGAACTACAATTTAGGTTCCCATTCCCCTGCTGAATTAGTTTAAACCCCCCCGAAGAGCACTAGCAAACCTCCCCCCCAGGATATTGGTACCCCTCTGGTTCAGGTGAAGACCATCCTGTTTGCAGAGGTCCCACCTACCCCAGAAAGAGCCCCAATTATCCAGGAAACCAAAACCCTCCCTCCTGCACCATCCCTGCAGCCACGTGTTCAACTCCTCTCTCTCCCTATTCCTCGCTTCGCTATCACGTGGCACGGGCAACAACCCAGAGATAACAACTCTGTTTGTTCCCGCTCTTAGCTTCCACCCTAGCTCCCTAAATTTCTGTCTTAAATCCCCATCTCTCTTCCTACCTATGTCGTTGGTGCCTATGTGGACCACGACTTGGGGCTGCTCCCCCTCCCCATTAAGGATCCCAAAAACTTCTGGGTCAACTGGACATTATCCTGTGTGACAGTAACAATATGTTTCTCTGCAAACTCTAACTGCTGCTGAACTGCACAAGCTTGTCCTGCATTAAGTGGCTGTTGTTGTATAGTGACAGTAAAGGACACTAGCTTATTGTGTAACTCATGTAGCTGTGTCTGCTGCTGCTGGGTCTGTTCACTTTGAGCTACCATTTCTCTCACCTGTGACTCGATCACTTCCTCATCGCACTGTGCACGATGCTGCACATGGAGTCAGATTTAAAGCCTTTTCACCCTTCTGATGTTTAGCCAAGCCGTGTGCCTGGATAAACTTCACTATATTTTAAAAGGAACGTGTGCATGCTTCCATACACAGTCTCCGAACAGGGACTGGATACTGTCCATATTACACTTTGTGCTTAACTCTTCCTCATATGTTTCCCAGAGACCCTTCTTCCCATTGTCTTTTTAGTGACATAATGTGTATTTAAAGAGACATCACTGGGTCAGTATAATCGTCTGCCCCTCAAAAGAGTTTATCCCTGCAAGAGTTTTCACTGGTCAAACGAATATTGATATGTTTGCGAAACTTTGCTACAACACCCTCGGTTTGCATAGCAGTCAAAGTCCCGGGTTTCAGCACCACTTGTAAGATCTGGGGTTTGATTTAATGTAATTGTCAGACTTAGGTCAATTACAATGACTGTCTATGTTGGGAGATCAGATCTAAAAGGGACTTGCTGCTCAGACTAGCTATAAAACTACATGTGTACGGGGCTGCTTTCACAAGCTTCACAGACTGAATGAAGTTCTGCACAATAAGCAGAACATGGTAATATTGAGCAAAGGGAAGTGGTCAGCAGTTGTGTTCACAATGGAACACCCGGTCCTCAACCTCCGGTTAACTGTGGAACCTTGTCTCTTCATTGGAGTCTATCTTCTGTCTTCTTCTTGATGATGATGTGCCCTTTTGGGGTCTTACAAGCTCTTAATTTATACACATTTCCCAGCTTGGTTCTGTTCCATATTAGGGGTAAAAGGCCATTTCTGTTAATTTGATTGGTCAGTCATTAACTAACTACCCTTCCATGATAGTACCTTGAGCCTGGTTTAAGTCATTGTCATTGTCGTTCAGTGGGGAGTGGCGGGGGGAGGGGAGGGGCCTCCAGATTCCAGCTGCCTTAACTCTACGAATTCCTTTACAAAAGGTCATATCTTGACCCGGTGCCACCCTGCTGTGCCTATTCAACCACAGTGACCACTTAATGGCATTGAATTGTACATATCTCATTTCACAGCTTCCTGGCCACACGGGCATTGTTTACAGTTTTATACCAGTTAAAAAGCTAACAGTCTCCCTGGGATAATCCACAGTCTAACGACTTTAAAATAAAGGGTCTCAACAGGTCAGGACTTGTTCAGATAATTAGCTAACATCATGCGTTGTGGTTATGTTACATACAGAATACTATTTTAACCGTTATACTGAAGGGAATGACAACTCACTTCTAACAGTCCTATCATAAAATAAACTCAATCCTACAGTTTTGTCCCAACAAGGACGCAGATATCTAGCTTTGTGTCTGGAAACAGCAGCCACTACTGCCCACTGTTGACTGATTGTGTCTGAAGCTGTTGGGTTTTAGCTAAACACAGGGCATTTCTTTTATTCGCTCATTCATGGGATGTGGGTGTCGCTGGCTCTGCCAGCATTTATTGCCATCCCTAATTGCCCTTGAGAAGGTGGTGCTGAGCTGTGTTCTTGAACCCCTGTAGTCCATATCTGGGGATGGTGATGGCATTGTCTGGGACACTGTAAGGTGTGATTCGATGAGTATGACTATGTTTTCTGCTGCTTGACTAGCCTGTGGGACAGCTCTCCCAACGTTGGCACAAGCCCCCAGATGTTAGTATGGAGGACCTTACAGGGTCGACAGGGCTGGGTTTGTCTTTGTTGTTTCTGGTGCCTCGGTCGATGCTGGGTGGTCTGTCTGGTTTCATTGCTTTTCTTAGATTTTGTAGCCGTTTCGTACAACTGAGCAGCTTGCTAGGCCATTTCAGAATCAACCACATTGCTGTGAGTCTGGAATCACATGTAGGCCAGACCAGGTTAGGATGGCAGATTTCCTTCCCTAATGGACATTGGTGAACCAGATGTGTTTTTACAACAATTGACAATGAACACCATGAGAATAGATATTTTAATTCTAGAGTTTTATTCAAGATGATTAATGATGTCAGAGTATGTCTTGTTTTGAAATGCAAATAAACCAGAAATTCTCTAAGCAACAGTTTGTAAGACGTCAGGAATGTAAGGGATTTGGATTGTTTAATTGTCCTGTGGTTTAAAATGTGTATGTGACCAGGAAGAAAAGCTGCTATTGTTTGTGCTGAGAACAATCCTGAGGCATCTGTAACATCCACAAGTGGTGATGAAAATACTGAAGGAAATGTAAACACATGCTCACCATCAAGGCAGTCTCTCATATCATCATCTGAACAAAGAATTAGGCATCTCATTGGACAATTGTAGCTTACGGTGGATTTTGATAGGACAGTGTGATCTTGTCAGTGAAACATTCAGCCCACCTTGATATGAAAGGTGCAAAATCATTGGAAATAGTGATTCAATGATAAGGTCGAGGAGATTGGTCAGCGGCAGAACGATTAGCAGGGAGGGAAATGCTCACTGGGTTATCATGTATGCATGACTCTTTGCAACATGTTTGTGACTAATGGGTGTATTGTTCACCGGTACATTGTGAATGGGTATTTTGTATAATTGTTAACTAGTAGTATTCCTACTGAATCTAGTAGAGTCATTGGTGTTTAATTTGAGCTCTGAGTGCTGTCTCATTATTTCTTGTAATACTCATGATTGAACCATCGAGTAACCAATCAAAAAGATGACAGTTTATAAACAACAATTGTTTCGAAATGTGGACATGAGGCTTCACATTATCATTCCCAGGAATGTCGACCCAAAGACCTGTGTCCAGAGTTACGACCGAGACTAGTTAACGACCCTTATGAAAATCTCTGGAATACCATTCCTGCATCTTTGTTGTCCATCCATAATTATGCTTGACACTGATTGGCTTTCTAGACTATTTCAGAGGACAGTTAAAAGTGAACCACATTGAGTTACATGGCGACCAGAACAGATAAGGATGGTAGATCACCTTCCCTAAAGGACATTAGTGAACCAGATAGATTGTTATAAAAATCGATGATACTTTCATGGCAACATTCTTAAGTCCAACTTTCAATTCCAAATTTGTATTTATCAATTGAATATATTAAATCATTGAATTTTAAATTTCGCCAGCTGCTATGGTGGGATTTGAACCCAGGGCATTAGCCTGAGCCTCTGGATTACTAGTTCAGTGACATTACCACTATCCCACTGTCACTGCCTCTCTGCATCACATTCCTCCCTTAAGACACTACATAAAACCTTCCTCTTTGACCAAGCTGTTGGTCATCTGACCTCATATCTCCTGTTGTGGCTCTGTGTCATACTTTGCTTCATAATGCTCCTGTGGAGCTCTTGCGATGTTTTATTGCATAAAAGGCACGATATAAATATACGTTGTTGTTGTTGGCATTTACTAGACATGACTTGTCTTACCATATCCTTGCTGCTGGCCATTTGTTGTCCATGGTTTTTTTTCTTTTCTCAAGCAGCAAATACTTTTGTCCTGGGATGTGAACTCTAGAAATTTCCCCGTCAGTTTACTCCACCTCTCCTTTTTTAATCAGAGTGCAACATTGGCAACCCTCCAGTCCTCTGCCACGACTCCCATATCCAAGGTGTATTGGAAGATTCTGGCCTGTGCATCTGCTATTCTCATCTTTCCCTCCCTCAGCAATCCTCATACATCCCATTCAGACTGGGCAAATGCTATCGTTTATTGTGGTACAAAAGGTGTCCAAATGAAAAGGGTTAACTGAACTTGTTTGTTCAGTAACTGCAATTAATGTCAGTCTCCATGGACCCTAACTGTGTCACTGGAGGGTTTTCCTTTTCTATTAATAAGGGACTCTTTCAATGTGTTATCACATAGCGTCAAAGGGAACATCACGCTCAGCACTGACAGGGATCAGTGGCTCCAGAGAGAGGGAAGGGATAGATCAGAATCTGAGAACAATAGATTTGAATGTTACAACAATGGACAGGAGTTTATCCTCGGATCTTTACTATCTTTCTACATATTGGGATTGGTACTCATTAGAAGATCGGATCCTGTATGCACTTGTGATATTTCAACATATTTACTATCCCATCCTGGCTATTGTTGGTGTCCCTGGTAGGTCTCTCTATACAGCTATTATTTCTACAAACCATGTTTAATTGCAATACTGCTCCTGTAATTTACTCTGCCCTTCTTGCTGCTGCGACTGTTGCTGGTGAATCTCTACCTCCAGCTATTAGCTGTAAATCCATTGCTAATTGTATTGCAGTTCTTGTAAGTTCATCACTCATCTTCGGTCCTGTCTGTGCTCCTTGTAAGTCTCTATTTTCCGCTAGGAGATCTGCAAACCCTGTTTCACTGAAATGCTGTTCTGTAATGCAAATATTGGGAAGACTGAAGCCAGTGTCATTGGTCTTCATCACAAATTCCATCCCCTATCTGTGAAACATATACCCCACCCTGCCCGATATCTGAGGCTGAACCAGACTGTTCACAACCTCTGTATTCTATTTATACCTGAGCTGAGTTCATCTCCATATTCCCTACATCACCAATCCTGCCTATTACCACCTCTGTAATATCATCCATCTCCACCTCTGCCTCAGCCCTTCTGCTGCATAAACCCTCATCTGTGCCTTTATTCACTTGATTTTTCCAATTCTATCCTGGTCCCCCTGCAGGTTATAAACTTCTATAAACCACAGCCCATCCAGAAATCTGCTGCCTGTATTCTAACACACCAAATCCCGATCACCCATCACCCCTGTGCTCACTGATCTACATTGGCTCCCGGTCTGACAGCACCTTAATTTTAATAATCTCATTCTTGTGTTTGAATCCCTCCATGGCCTCGCCCCTACAATTAGCCCCATTCCCCTGCCCATTCCCATATTCCAGCATTTCTTCCACCATCAAGTCTATTTCCATGTCCCCTTTTAAAGTGAATTTCCTTCCCTCACTATCTCTCCCTGGTGGTGATTTTCAGCTCTTACAGCAGCATTGTTGCCCACACTGTGGAAGCCTGGATCCAGAAAAGGGTCTGAACTGAGCGCCCAGCCACTTCTGGTGTGGCCTGCACACTGTCCCATGCTGTGCAGTACTCTAGCCCGGGTGTACATTGTGTGCACTAGGAGCATGAGGAGTTGTGGAAGGTCATGTCAAACTGCTATTCCGGCAGCTTTGATGCACGTCTTTGAAACGTGATCTGTGCATGTCCACTGACCGCCTGTGTTAGTCACTCTCAGCTGAACATACATTCAGCAGCACGAGGAACTCCCTCTAGTGTTATTTAAAAGGACCAGACATCCAACTTACAGGTGAGAGGCTTTTGACTTACTTCTGCTTTTGTAAAGTTGGAGGAGGTGTTGTGGATGGTTTTCTGGAGGTTGTGTTGTGAGCTGCTACAGACATTCAGGGAGGACAGAGGATTTGGTGTCCCAACTCTGGACGAGGTATGGGGACTGTAGTTACAGTGTCTCTGGGTCTGTAACATGACCAACAAATGGAGCAGAGGCTGCAGAGAGGGGAAGCTCTGTAACGATGGAGGAGGAGGGGACTCTGCTCTACCCACCCCTGGTTTTCCAAGAACACTTTTCCTACCTACATCTAACCCAGGAGTAGTGTGTGAGGTGACTCTGATTCAATACGGATGTGGTCACAGAGCTGTGTCACCTCCTGTCACATAACCTGGAGCCTCACACCAGGGTGAGGACGGAGCTGTCAGTGGCTGTTAAGGTCACAGTTTCATTGAACGTCTATGTATCTGGATCTTTCCAGGCAGGAGCAGGAGACATATCCAACATTCAGTCATAGACAGTGACAGAGTCAAAGTCACTTACTACACATAAGGAGTCCATTCGTCCCATCGAGACCATGCTGGTTCTCTGTGGATCAATCAAGTCAGTCTTACTCCCCCGCCCAATTCCCGTAGCCCTGCAAGTCCACTTCATTCAATCACCCATCCAGTTTCCTTTTGAAATTGGAAGGAAGGATCAAATTGGAAGGAAGTAAAGCTGGTAACAGGAGGTAGAAAAGTAGAAGGTGACATTCGAAGGGAGGCGAAACAAAGGTGAGCTTCAACTAGAATGCAGAATGTCAATAAGGCACGGTTATGGGCACTGTACCTGAATGTGCGCAGTATTTGGAACAGGGTAGATGATTTAAAGGCCCAAATAGAGGTACATGGGTATGATCTAATAGTCATAACGGAAACGTAGCTACAGAGTGACCAAGACTGAGAACTGAATATGCAGGCATATTCGACCTTTTGGAAGGACAGGCAACAAGGGAAACGACGTAATGTTGCGCTGATAATAAGGGATGGGACCAGTACATTAGTAAGGGAGGATCTCAGGTCTGCAGAACAAAATATGGAATCTGTTTGGGTGGAGCGAAGAAACTGAAAGGGCAGAAAACATTGGTAGGAGAGCTGTTTATAGGCCACCAAACAGTAGTGTTAGTGTGGGGCACAGCATTAATGCAGATGGGAGAATCATACAGGATGGGTAATGCAATAATCAGGGGTGAGTTAGATCTTCATATAGACTGGGTAACCTAATGAGAACAAATTTCATGGATAGCGAGTTTCTGGAGTGTGTTACGGATGGTTTTCTAGAGCAGTATGTTCAGGAACCGACTAGAAAACAGGCTATTTTAGATCTAGTATTATGTAATGTGACAGGGCTAATTATTAATTGTATTGTAAAATTACCTTTAGGGATGAATTACCATAATGTGATAGAATTTTACATTATGCTTGCAAGTACGTTCGTTCAATCTTAAGCCAGGGTGTTAAATTTGCACAAAGGAAATTATGAAGATATGAGGAGCAAATTGCCCGAGGTGGATTGGGAAACTACATTGAAAGGTATGATAGTACATAGTCAATCGATAGTCTTTAAAGAAAGATTATATAGCTTACAGCACCGATACATTGCTTGCAGGCACATAAACCCCAAAAGTAAAGGCAGTCACTGTGGATAACAAAGGAAGTTAAGGATTGTATAAGATTAAAACTGCGGTTAGCACCGCAGCTTCACAGCTCCAGCAACCCGGGTTCAGTCCTGGGTATTGCCTATGTGGAGATTGCAAGTTCTACCTGTGACCGCGTGGGTTTCAGCGGGGTGCTTCAGTTTCCTCCCACAGCCAAAGACTTGCAGGTTGATAGGTAAATTGGCCATTGTAAATTGCTCCTAGTGTAGGTAGGTGGTAGAAGAATGGTGGGAATGTGGTGGGGAATATGGGATTAATGTCGGATTGGTATAAATGGGTGGTTGTTGTTCGCCACAGACTCGGTGGGCTGAAGGGCCTGTTCCAGTGCTGTATCTCTCTATGTCTCTATAAAAGGCCTATAAAGTTGCCATAAATCGGAGTAAACCTGAGAATTGGGAGGACTTTAGAATAGATCAAAGGAGGAAGAAGAAACTGATAAAGAAAGGGAGAATAGAATATGAAAGTTTGTTGGAAAAAATATGAAAACGGACTGTAAAAGCTTCCACAGGTACATAAAAAGGAAACGTTTGGCGAAGACAAATGTGGGTCCATCACAGGCAGTGTCAGTAGAATTTATAATGGGGAACAGAGAAATGGCAGAGAAGCTAAATGATTATTTTGTGTCAGTGGAATATATAAGAAATCTCCCAGAATGAGAGATCCAAATGATGGTCGGAATAAAAAATTGAAGGAAAATAAAAGCATAATACTATGGATGCTGGAAATCTGAAATAAAAACAAGAAATGCTGAA